>NC_056628.2:10520504-10778004 GCF_002870075.4 Lactuca sativa
ATGGCTAATATACAATAATAACAATATGAAATCAGAGATTAGAAGTTTACCTTGAATCACTTGCTTGATCTTGTTGTCCTTGAGGCTTTAGAGTCACAATGTCACTCCTCTAATGGCTTACAAACACCAACTAGCAAGAAGATGATTTAGGAGAGAGGAGAGGGGAGGAAGAATTTGGCCAGGGTTTCCTTAGAGACAAGTGTGTCGAATTCCCTCAACCCATAGGGTCTATTTATACTAGTAAGGCTCCTAGGGTTTCACCCTTAAACCCTAATTGGATAACTTAAGCCCTAAGCAATCCAAATCCTTTCCATGATAAGCCTTGGACGATTTTATGGCTATCCTTAGCCCTAGAAATCGTCCACCCCTTATCCATAAAGGATATATAGCCCAAAGTGCAACTATCAAACAATTGACAGTTTATACCCCTTTATTTAATTAATCTCTTTAAGTCACCAAATTAATTTATGACTTATATTAATCAAATAATAATATTATTATTCCTTATATTATTCTTATAATATATTAATAATATTCTTTCTCTCATTATAAATCATCCTGTCAAGTTGCTATGGTGAAGGCAACCCAAAAGGACCATGCTCAACCGGGTCAAATACTTGCCTAATATAGTTGTAGCCTTAGACACTATTCCAACATGTCTCTTGCTTGGAACTTTTCCAAGTCAGTGCTCCTCCATTAATGGTAAAGACCCTGACCGACTGCGAACGGTAGTTGTCCTTGTCGATCTGAAAACTGGCATCACTATACCCTCGCACCTTTAAGTCATCACTCCCACCGAGGACTAGAAACCATTCCTTGGTCCTCTGAAGGTAATTAAGGTTATTATTGACTGTGTTCCAACGTGATTTGCCAGGGTTCCCTTGATATCTGCTAACCATGCTCAAAGCGAAGGCCACATCAGGGCGAGTACAAGTCATAACATACATGATCGAGCCAACTGCAGAAGCGTAAGGTACTCGGCACATCTCTGCTATCTCGGCTTTGGTACTCAGACTCTGAGTCTTACTCAACCTGACATTACTTTGGATCGGTAAATCCCCTTTCTTGGAGTTCTCCATACTAAAACGTTTTAGTACCTTGTCCAAGTAAGTTTTCTGACTAAGTCATATTAGTCTTTTACTCCTGTTTCTCACTATCCTTATTCCCAAAATATAGGCAGCTTCTCCGAGGTCCTTCATAGCAAAGCACTTCCCAAGCCAGGATTTTACTTCCTGTGGCATCGGGACGTCGTTTCCTATGAGTAGTATGTCATCGACATACAATACGAGAAAGCTTACTATACTCCCACTGGCTTTGACATATACACATGATTCATCCTCGCTTCGTAGAAAACTAATTGCTTTGGCTTTCTCATCGAAACAAAGATTCCATCTGCGAGACGCTTGCTTAAGTCCATAAATGGACTTCTTAAGCTTACACGTTTTACTGGGATGCTTCGTATTGACAAAACCCTCTGGCTGAGCCATGTAAATATCCTCAGCCAACTTCCCATTACGGAAAGTGGTTTTGATATCCATTAGCCAGATTTCATAATCATGAAATGAAGCAATGGCCAACATCACCCTAATAGACTTTATCTTCGCAGCTGGTGAGAAGGTCTCATCATAGCCAACTCCGGGAGTTTGAGTAAAGCCCTTCACAACCAATCGCGCCTTATAAGTGTGCACATTCCCATCCATGTCGGTATTCTTCTTGAAGATCCATTTGTTGGATTTTGAGCATTCTAACACTCCTAAGTGTACATTGAACCATAAATACCTTGGATCTATGTTTTCTCTATTATACATGCAAATATGAATATCCAAGGTACTATCCTAACTAGCATACCAAAAAATTGATACATAGTAATATAACAAGTTAGAATACATACCTCTTTGATGTAGCTTGATTTCATGGAGTTTAAGAGCCTAGTGCCCCAAGTGTGACACCTCAAATGGTTCACACAACACCAAATGCACATGGAATAACTTGAGAGAAAATGCACACTTCATGAAATCGGCTTGCCCTCTACATACACACATAGTGGCCGATTTTGCACAAGAATAAGATGCTTATATAGTTGTTACAATTAGGGTAAACCTTAATTGTCATGGATTTCCATTTCCTTGGATCCATGGGTTCAAATACACCATGGAGTATCCAATAGGTTTTAGCCCAACTTGATAATCAATAGAGTCTTAGCCCACTATACAAGTATGGATGATTTACACAATCAACCCATATATTTAATTAGTCTTCTTTTGATCACTTAATTAATTCTAGATTAATTCTTGATCAATACTAATTAAATAATCTTATTAATATAAACTTATAATATATCAATAAACCTTAGGTGTTATTTCTCTCATTTTAGTCTATCTAAATGCATGATGCCATGCAACCCAAATGGACCATGCCGGGTCGGGTCAAGTATATACCAATTATTGTTATGGACTTAGATACTAATCCAACAGTATCCCACTTGGATAAGTCTAATAACTATTATTGCAAGTACGCCTTCACAACCCGACCAACAATCGTAGCTCTTAAAAGCTGCTACCGAACTCTGAACAAATCAATGACGCGTCCATTAGATAAGTGATCATATATTCCTCCATTCTAGATATCATATGGACTGAGACATGGTTTATAATCATTCTCTCTGTCCATTTGTTGTTTCCCGATTTTCGATTTATGACGACCGACTAATTGAACAAATCAAATCAGTCCAGGCTTGGCCAAGCACTTAGGGGTGCCATCACTAAATCATCGAGGGGCCCACAGATATCGCTTTTATCCCATTAAGAGTAAAAGGAATGGATAAACTTTGACTTGGATGCTTGTACTGAATACTTGCTGAATCATACACAAAGGCACGTTTTATAACATCGAGTTACCAATGCGTTTTCGTGCAATCAATGTATAACTAACTCATAGTCAACAACTCAGATCTCTAGGTTTGAAGAATATAAGATATTATCGTCTCACGATTCACTCGTGATAAAATCCATGAAGTGAATCCAAATGAGCGTGGGTTGAATCCAATACTCATAACTTATGAGCATTCATGAATGTTGTACCAACCATTGCTATGTCTAATGCACATTAGACAAATCTTAAAAGACAGATTCATGACAGTCTTAAATCAATACCTACTTCCAAAGTATGAATGACTGTGGAGAGTTTGAATAACTTAGTCATTCGGGAAGAATGACCTAGTTATTCTGGAAGCCAAAACATGCAAAGTGAAACACAAGAATAATACTTAAATCCTACATGGTCCCAAACTCTTGAGTGTAAATAAAAACCCTTTTATCTAAGCACCATATTGATTACTCATTATTCATTGTTTCAATTTATCAACTTAATACTTGAATTGAAACAATAGTCATGCCATGCACCAAGCATGCATACTATGTTCGTCCAAACAATAGCTATGCCATACTCCAAGTATGCACACTATGTTTACATATGGTCTTCTCTTTGTGAAATAGATCAATTGACAATATTTCAATGATGTTTGTTTCACAATTCCAATCCTTATTGTAAATGTAAGAATACCAAACTCTTGCCATCTACTATAATCTGTTAGATTCTAAACTTATATGTGACTATGCACAGAAGTCACAAAGACTTGACAACAAACATTACAAAGTATTCCAATGGAAAGAAATTCCATGGAAATGAAGTCTCAAATTCAAAGTACATTCCTTTGAACATGCTTCTTTGCATTAAGTTCTTTAATCTTGCACAGATTCAGAGAATAACTTCCACCTATGGAAACAATTCCATGTTACCATTTTGACTATCACTTCTAAACAAGAGTTGCCTCTTTTCAGAATATATCAATATGGTCCTTTCCAAAGTTTACATTATACTTCCAATTGTCCATGATCAACCAATCTTTGGTAAACCTCAGATTGTCCTCGACAATTGTTTAATCATTTTAGTCATGTCTGGTTCTATTCCTTTTTATTTGCCATATTTTCACAATTCGAACTATGAAGAGGGATGCCGTAATCATAATTGAATTTTAAGAATGCAACCTATATCGAATTTCCTTATGTTGAACCATTCAACATAACATTCATATATATCTTTGACTAAAGTTGACTAAAATCTCAATCTAAGCTTGTAGAATTGGAATGAAGTATAAAATCCTCTCCCTTAATTATAGCAAAACAACTTTTCAAAACCAAATTGAAACTTTTGTTTTCTATAATTAACATTGCTAACTTGCAAAAATTAACATAATAATCATGCTCCCACTAACATGATGATTATTAGCATAACACTTTGGTATGTATGTTGTTTGATTGATCGTTATGGCTATGGTTTCTGCCAACATGGTATGGGTATTTTGGGGGTAGCTCACTAAGCCCTCAGGCTTACAGTTTTCAGTTTATTGTTTCAGGTACTTCAGGAGAGCGAGGGAAGGCGAAGGCGTGACCATACCGCTCCTCATCCTCATGATATATTTTGCGACACTCTGATGATAATTGAATTGGAAATGTTTTGTAAAAACAATTACTATTTGACTCTTTTGTTAGTATTAAACGTTTAAATTTGGCGTAAATTTTATGGGTGTTACACCGGATGTGGATTGATTAACGGGAGTTGAACAATTTGATGGTCAAGAACCGTTATCCACTAGCGAGGATTGACGATCTATTTGATCATTTGCAAGGAGCATCTTGGTTTTCTAATATAGACTTGAGGTATGGATATCATCAGATGAGAGTGCGTGATGAGGATATCCAGAAGACGGCATTCATGACTCGTTATGGGCATTACGAGTTCGTGGTGATGCCTTTTGGGCTCACCAATGCACCGACATTGTTCATGGATCTCATGAATAGGGTATGTAGGCCGATGTTGGATCGACCGGTGATCGTGTTCATCGACGATATTCTAGTGCATCCGAGATCCCGAGAGCAGCATGAGCAACATTTGAGGGAGATCCTCGGAGTTTTGAGATCGGAGAGGCTTTACGCCAAATTCTCCAAATGTGATTTATGGTTATGAGAGGTGCAGTTCTTGGGGCATCTCATTAATCAGAAGAGCATATTGGTCGATCCGACCAAGATTGGGAGGTGCCAAGATCCCCTACCGAGATCAGGAGTTTTCTGGTGTTGGTCGGCTACTATCGTAGATTTATCAGGGATTTCTCTAAGATTGTTGTTCCTCTCACCAGGTTGACCCGGAAGGGTGTTGCTTTTATGTGGGGTCCAGAGCAGCAGACCTCATTTAAGACTCTACGCCAAAGGTTGTGTAAAGCCCCGGTGTTAGCCCTTCCAGAAGGGATGGAGGATTTTGTGGTGCATTGCGACGCGTCGATGTCAGGATTGGTTGCGGTGCTTATACATAGAGGGCACGTGATAGCATACGCATCGAGGCAGCTGAAGCCTCATGAGACGAGGTATCCCACCCACGATTTGGAGTTGGGGGCAGTGGTGTTCACCCTCAACATATGGCGCCGTTACTTATATGGGGTTCGGTGTACCATATACACGGACCGCAAGAGCTTGAAGTATCTGATGGATCATGTTGAAACATAAAAGTGACCCTATTGAACTCAGCTACCGCAACCATCTACCTACTGCAATGGCTCAGCACCTGCAGCTATTTCAACATTCGGAGCCCGTTCTTCATCAGCAACCGCAATCAGACTTTTGCTACTACTGTCTACTTATCTAGATTACTTTACTTATCCTTATGTAATACACTCTATTATACAGTATGCCTTGCACGGCTGCTTATAGAGTTTTTTTAGTTCTGAGACTCTATAAATAGAGACTCTTTCTGTTGTATTAATAACAACTTCTTACTACTGAATTTCTTCTTCAACCATCTCTCTTATCACTCGATGACTTGTGAATTATTCTGAATATATTTCTCCAAGTTATCTTCTTCATTTCTCTATCTTTCTATTCTTCTTACTCTAAATTGCTACTGAAACATATCAAACTATAACCTCTCTCTAGAGCAAGTCTTTAAGACTTAATCATTAAGATTAATCTTCCTTATTAACTCGGAGTGAATGCATTCCTTGTTACGAATCAGCTTAAGTGTATTCTTGATATAACAATTGCTGTCATTTATATTTCTTTACATTCCGCAACTAACTATCTAACTATCTAACTATATTATTGTTGAGCTTTAAGATCCTTTGAGATTAACTATTCCGCAATATACTTGTTCTAACGTTTGTTCAAGTGTGTCTCCAAGTTTTTCTCTCAACAATTGGTATCAGAGCCAAAGTGGTTGCTTTTTGAATATCAGAACTCTGATTTTTCATTAGGCCTTCTATACCACTAAAGCTCATTTCTTCTTCAAAAATAACAAAAAAAACTCAAATTGCATAATCGTTATCTCTAAATGTCTCCAATAGTGTTGGTGGTTCTAACTGAGCTCCAATACTAGTAGCAAATGAATATCATCATTGGTCACAAAGAGTGGAGAGGTACTTAAGAAGACTGGGAAGAGATGTATGGCAATCCGTGGAAGAAGGACCACACGTTCCAGTTCTTACACCTGTCCAAACTGACGACGCTGCAACCAGGCTAGGAGGAGGTCAACCAGCCACCGTCCCACCAAAGATGATCTCGATAAAATGGAAAATGATGTTGCTGCTTTTTATGAAATTTCCTGTGGCGTTGCTCCTGACAACTTTGATATTATCATAAACTGCAAGTCAGCAAAAGAAATCTGGGATGTACTCAAGAATCTGTATGAAGGCTCAGAACAAGCACAAGACAAGAAGCTCACTACAGCACTCAATGACTTCAACAACTTTAAAGCCCATACTGGTGAAAGTTTGGAAGACTACTTCAAGAGGTTCAACCTGATAGTTACTAAGTTATCCAATGCGGGTACCATCCGCAGTAACCATGAAACCAATGTCCAGTTTCTTAATGGTTTAGGAAGACATTGGACTACGGCTAAGATGATAGTTCCAGGCGACAGGAAGATTCACTCTTTGTCACTTTACAAGCTCTATGGAGAGCTTCAAGCACAAGAATCCACTGTACTCAAAGACTGTGCTGACTTCGGAGGACCGCTTGCTCTCATATCACAAGCCCCACCGCAGTCACCCTACTCTTCATTGTATGACACTCCACCGCAGTCTTACGAAGCGGATTCGGAGTATGATGATGAAGAAGAGTTTCAGAAGGCTATTGCTCTAGTTAGTCAACAATTCAACCGTATACCACCTCCTTCCTTCCACAGGAATCAACAATTCAACAAACCTCCATTCAACTGTAACTTTGGTTCTCAGAACAACCATTCTCAATATCCCAAAGGCTCTCCGAACAATCAACCAAAGGAGGTACCGCAGTCTCCTCAGAACAATGACTCTGGTACTCAATCAGAAGACAAGACTAATGTTGTGATTTTTCACAAATGCAATTAAGAAAATCACTTTGCAAAAGATTGTAAGGCGAATGTAGTCAAAGACAGAGCATTCTACCTTAGAACGGCTCAAGAGTTGGAAGAAAAGGAAAAGGCAAGGGCATATGTGGTCCATATCAAAAGAGACCATCAAGTTTGGTCATCCGGAGACGAAGAAGAGACCATCAACAGTGTTAAAGGAAAAGGGAAAATCTGCATGTTGGCCACTGCGGATGATGATGGGTCAACAATGTTGAACAAAAACTACTGCTACATGGCAAAGGATGGGACTCTAAGCATCGTCGAACAGGTAAAACTCATGATCCAAACTTTAAATTATAATATGCATGACTGTCAACCCTACATAGATGATCTTAATGACACTTGTGATGCTATCCTTACAGACTATAACAAAGCCTTATATGAGAAGAACATTGCGTCCCAAGAGATGTTCCATGTGAGAGAACGAATGGATAACAAGAGACTTGAGATGGCAATTTTAGAGAAGGATTTAGAGTTAGAGAAAGATGCTAGAATGTTAAGTGAAACCCAATTAGAGATAGCTTTGAACCAGAGAGATTTAGCTCAGAGAGAAATTGTACGCTTAAATCTCTTAATTGAAAAATTGTTTAATGAAAGTGAGGCTATTGAAAATTTGGTAAACAATGGAACCGTGGACAATACATATAATTGGGGTTGGTCAAATGGGTATCCTACCGCAATGGATTCCTCACCCTGGTTCAACAAAGACATATTGTATGTCCCTCCTGATAGAGAATTTCATTTCCCTGTCAATGACAAGACTTTTCCCGAAGATATCAAAACTCACTTCGGTAGACTACACAATTTAAGCAATAATTGTGTCATTAAGGAAATTGTGCCTGGGGCTTCTGGTCACACATGTGATCAAATTCCTATCAGTAACACCATCCATTCAAATTCTCAAACTTCATCCTTAATTGATGAAGAAATTGTTGTTGAAGGCCCCGAAGTCTCAAAGGACTTTCCATCTTTGTCCTCAGACCACAGTGTCCCACACTGTACTCAAATGTCCCAGAAGTGTCCCACCACAGTTTCATCTAAAACCTACTCTGCGGTAGTTAAATCATCCCTACCAAAACCATCAGTTCAAGGAACCACAACTCTTCAGCTGATATTTCATGAGTTACCTATAGAAAATTTTGAAGTAGGCCAATGCTCTCAAATTCCAGAATCCTAAAGTTCTGATGATTCAAGCCCACATTTTCAAAATCATTCGAAAAATTCCAAGAAACCGTAGTTGAATAACAATGACTGCGGTTCACCAATATCTTTGGCAAAAAGGGCTTTCAAAGAAGAAATTAGATCTCGAGGCACAAACAGACAAAGTTTTTCAAAAAAAAATAAGAAACATGTGAGAATTCCGAAATCTAAGAGTCCAGAAAAATTTGTTTTCACAAACTACATTTCAAAAAAAACTTTTCTTTCATGGAAACAAGCAAAAAAGGAAGTTCATCTTCAAAAGTCATTCCTGCTACTTCTAACACGACCCAAAAAGGTGTCAAACTTGTAAGAAACTACGTTTTTCAGGTCTATTCCTCAAATGACCCTAATTAGAAAGGAATTTTACCCACTCCAGCACTTTTAAAATCACATCAAACATTCAACAAATGGAAGGGTCTCTTACCAAATCAGCCTAAAGGGACTCAAAGATTTACACGTGCTAAAGCTCGTTCAAAACAAACTTTTCAGAAACCAAACAACATGCCTGTCAGACTTTTCAGAACTTACACACCTCGGACCAGTACCAAGTCCAGTTAACTCTATAAACCGCTGACCAAGCATAATGTCAGATTCAATGACAAACTCTCTTTTTGTAAATGTCAGTGAAACTGTCAAAAGGTTTTATCTCATGTCAAGTCAAATCAAAGTCAGAAACCTCGTATTTTTCAAAAAAAAACTCTCAACAATCCAAATCTGAACAAACACCCAGGAATAGGTCTAAAAGCTGACAAGAGACCTGTCCATGCAACCTCGGACTATGCATCATTCAGAAATACATCAATTGTCCCTGGCTCCAAACTTGTTTGGATGCCTAAACTAACCGTGTAATTCTCAGGCTTTGTGCAAGGAAGAACAAGAAGAAGAATGGTTAATTGACAGTGCATGCTCCTTGCACATGACCGGAAGGTTAGAGTACCTTCGGGATTTCAGGCCTATATGCAATGGTGGAAAATTCACTTTTGGCAACAATGCAAACGGTGTCATCCGAGGTTACGGTGTTCTCACTATGGGAAGTTTTTCCATTCAGAGGGTTGCATATGTTGAAAGCCTTAAACACAATCTCATCAGTGTTGGCCAACTATGTAAAGCAGGACATCGTGTTGAATTTGATGATCAATTCTGTTACATAATGACGGGTGACCGAAGCACTTGCTTAATCAAACCTCGCTCCGAAGGAACAATGTATCCTCTGGATGTTTCTCTCATCATTGGTAAACCGCAGTTGTGCTTCCTGTCCAAAGTTGTATCCGAAGTCAGCTGGTTATGGCACCGCAATCTAGCTCATCTCAACTTTCGGTACATCAACAACCTGGTCACTGGAGAACTAGTCCGCGGTCTCCCTATTCTCAAATTTAGCAACGATTCTCTCTGTCCAACTTGTGAATGCAGCAAACAATCTAAAGCAAGTCATCCCCTAATAATGGATTCTTCTATTTCTGAACCATTGGAACTGTTACACATTGATCTCTGCGGTCCCTCAACCGTAGCCAATCTCCACCACAAAAAATATATACTAGTTATTGTTGATGACTATACACGCTTCACATGGGTCTTCTTTCTTAGACTCAAATCAGAAACACCGCTGATCTTCATTAACATCATCAAAGAAATCGAACTTCAGGTTAAGCTTCTAGTTAGACGCATCCGCAGTGATAATGGAACCGAGTTCACTAATCATCTTCTCAACAATTTCCTGTTTTCCAAAGGAATCTCTCACAACTTCTCAGCACCCTATACACCGCAACAAAATGGTGTAGTAGAAAGAAGGAACCGCACACTAGTTGAAGCAACCAGATCCATGCTTAACTTCGCCCAACTTCCTCTCTACTTCTGGGTTGAAGTAGTAGCAACCGCATGCTTTGTTCAAAACCGAAGTATCGTGTGCAAACGTCTCAATAAAACACCATATGAAGGTCTCAACAACCGCAAACCAAATGTTCGCTTCTTTCATATTTTTGGGTGTCGATGCATCGTGATCAACAACAGAGATCAACTTAACAAGTTTGCACCAAAGTCTGAAGAAGGTATCTTCCTTGGTTATTCCACTAACAAGGTTGCATATCGTGTGCTCATCAGACGTACAAGGCTGATCGTCGAAAGCTTCGATGTGAAATTTGATGATTCTCACATCCGCAACGTCCCTCCGTCCACCGAAACCACTGCACTCATGGAATGTGACATTCTTAAATCTAGTTGAAGTCAATTATGAAGATCTTTTTGATCCTGTTGAAACAACGAAACTATCTGAAATTCTGGTGTCACCCGCAGCTCAACAACAACATGCTGATGTATCTGGACCATCTCTGTTTGAAGTAGTATCGCTCAATACTTCCACCTCTCCGGTTGAGGGGGAAAGCTCTACTCCGGATCTAGTCGCAACCGTTGAGCTTCCAGTACTTGATGTTGCTTACATTCCTGCCCGAAGAGAAGCTTTACCATCAAACAAACCTTCAAACTCAGATGATGAATTCATAGAGAATATTGACACTATAACCGATCCAAGAATTGTCACTCTCCCATCTGCAGTCCAGGGGGAACCTCAACCTCTCCCGATTACTTAAGAAAATTCTGCTCCAATAGATCAAGATGATTCAGTAGGAGGTTCTCAAATCTAGGGGGAACTACCATCTCCAACCGCAGATTCCTCTGACTTCCAAGATATCCCTTCTACCGTAGCTGCTGATCATCTATTGCCACGTCTTCATGTATGGACGAAAGACCACCCACTAGGTCAAATTATTGGCAACCCATCCGCAGGTATCCTGACTCGGTCTTCCAAGGACTTATCTGATCACTGCCACTATGCAGCATTTATGTCCTCGGTCGAACCTAGAACGATCAATGAAGCATTGCTTGAACCGGACTGGATAGCCGCAATGCAAGAAGAACTAGAAGAATTAGAAAGAAACAAAGTGTGGCAACTTGTTCCCCTTCCACAAGGTCATACTATTGTTGGTACAAGATGGGTTTTCAAGAACAAGCTAGATGAATCTCGCGCAGTCATCAGAAACAAGGCAATGCTTGTTGCCAAAGGCTATAGTCAACTAGAAGGCATTGACTACGATGAAACATATGCTCTGGTAGCACGCATGGAAGCCATCCAGATCTTTCTAGCATACGCAGCTCACAAAAATGTCAAGGTACACCAGATGGACGTTAAGAGTGCTTTTCTCAATGGGGAACTAAAAGAAGAGGTTTATCTTCAGCAACCTCCAGGATTTGAAAATGTTGAATTTCCAGACCACTGCTACAATCTTGAAAAAGCAGATTATGGTCTGAAACAAGCCCCAAGAGCTTGGTATGAGACACTCTCTGAATTCCTTGTCTCATCCGGGTACAAGAGAGAAATGATTGATCCCATATTATTCAGAAAAGCAAATGGTGACCACCTTATGATGGTACAAATATATGTGGATGATATCATCTTTGGGTCGACTGATCAAGGCATGGTAGATGAATTTGCCAAGCTCATGACCAACATGTTCAAAATGAGCATGAATAGAGAGCTTAACTTCTTTCTAGGTCTTCAAGTCAAACAAATTCAGCAAGGAATATTCATTCACCAAGAGAAATACACCACTGAACTTCTGAAGAAATATTCAATGGATAA
Source organism: Lactuca sativa (assembly GCF_002870075.4). Classification (NCBI taxonomy): domain Eukaryota; kingdom Viridiplantae; phylum Streptophyta; class Magnoliopsida; order Asterales; family Asteraceae; genus Lactuca; species Lactuca sativa. Next base: position 10,532,770 of record NC_056628.2, read on the forward strand.
CTGCTTTTCTGCTAAGGTCCCTATTGATGGGTTTTAGCCATAAGAACATCCTATGTGCTCATACAAACCCTAATGCTTGGATCTAGGTTTCTCTGTTGTACATGCAATTCATCCAAGACTATAAAACCTAGATTTAGCATATGATAATCAATATTAACATAAGAATGGGTTTAAGATATTACCTTGATTGTTATGTAGCAATAACAATCACAATGCCTCCTTGTAATGACTTTAGAAAGCTTAGAGTCACAAATGTCACTCCTCTAATGGTTCACAAACACCAAGAGCAAGAGGATGAAGAGGAGAAGAGAAAGAGGCTGCCCAAAACGTGTGGAAACCCTAATCAACAAGTTCACCACGTTTTTGGGGCATAAAGGTTCTTTAAATAGTGAGGCTATTAGGGTTGTCTAACAAGGAAACCCTAATTTGGATGCTTAAGCCCTAAGCAACCCATGGACTCCTTCCTTAATAAGCCTTGGACGATTTCTAATGGGTTTCCCCATAGAATTCGTCCAACCTTATAATATAAGGTAATCCATGGCCTAATTGCAATTATCTTATAATTACAATTCCAGTCCCTTAAGTTTAATTAATCTCTTTTAGTCACAAACTTAATTCTTATTAATTCTTGACTAATATTAATTAAATAATATGATTTCTCCTTTAACATATTATTCTCATAATATATTAATAAATCATAATTAATCCTTTCTCTCCATAATTCATCCTATCAAGTTGCTTTGGTGAAGGCAACCCAAAAGGACCATGCACCATCGGGTCAAGTACATACCAAAATAGTTATGGACTTATACACTAATCCAACAGTCTCCCACTTGGATAAGTCTAATAACTATTCTGCGTATGACTTCAGATCCTGATCTGCAACCGTAGCTTTCTAAAGCCGCTGTCAACTCTGATCCTATCAGATACGCGTGTCCTTTAGATAAGGGATCATCTATTCCTCCATTCTAGATATCGTATAGACTGAGACATGGATCTAAATCATTCTCTCTGTCTATGTGCTGTTTCCCGAATTTAGATTTATGATGACTGACAACAGACTACAATTGAACACATCAATTTAGTCCCAGCTTGGCCAAGCGCTTAGGTTCCATCACTAAATCATCGAGGGGCCCACAGATATCGCTTTTATCCTACTTTGAATAAAAGGAACGGATAAACTTTGACTCAATGCTCGCTTGCACTCACTCACCGAATCACACACAACAATATATTTTATAACACCAAATTACTGGTGCATTTACATATTATCAATGTGCAACTGACTCGCAAGATACAACTCACACATCTCGGTTTCAAGAATATAAGATGTTATCATCTCACCAATCACTCGTGATAAAATCCATGAAGTGATTCAAGTGAGCATGGGTTTAATCTAATGCTCAAATCATATTCATAAGCACTCATGAACGTTGCAGCAAACATTTGCTTATGTCTAATTCTCTTTAGACAATCTACACACCAATTCATGACAGTCTTCATTCATATCTACTTCCAACATATGAACGAATGTGGCCCGTTTGAATAATTTGACTGTTCTCAACCAATTAAATTATTCAGGAAGTCAAAACATGCAAAGTGAAACACATGAATAGTTCTAATCCCATATGCCCTCAAACCTTTGAGTATAAATAAAACACCTTTTATTTATCACCATATCGATTACTCATTATTTGTCGTTTCGGGTAATCAGCTTCTTACTTGAATTAATACTACACTTGTCCCATGCTCTTAGCATGCACACAATGCTTACCTATGGTTCTTACTTTGTGAAATAGATCAAATGAACACATTTCCAATCATACTCATTTCATAACTCCTAATCCTTTTTCATAAGTGAAAGAATATCAAATTCTTGCAACTTATAGAATATGCTAGATTCTAACATTTTATGCAATGATCCTTTCGTAATGTCATAGCACAAAAGTCACAATGACTATTGTAAATGAAATTACAAAGTCCTCTATCGGAGATTGTTACAATACAATTCCTTAGATGTGATGTCTCTCAATCAAAGTACATTCCTTTGAACATCCTTTTGCATAAAATTTCTAATCTAGACACAGACTTTCAATATCCAACTCCCAATATAGAAACATTTCCATGTTTTTCCATATGACAACTCATTCTTGATAGAATCTTTTCTATTCATAATAACATCGATATGGTCCATCCAATACTATACTTCCAACCACTCACAAGCGACCAATCCTCGACGAACTTTGGATTATCCTTTGATAGTTGTCTAATTATCTTAGTCAAAACCGACTCTTGTCCTTTTCCCTCTAAATACACTAGACATTTGGAAAATTTTAGAATGGTAAAATATTATAGCATTTGCAATCGGTCCTATACCCGAAGCGTATGGGACACGATGCATGATGTTTTACATAAAGATTCGATACTTTATCAATCTTCTGCCATAATATTTTATGTGCTACGTTCTCTCAATTCGAAATATGAAGACGAATGTCGTAATAATAATCGAAATATAAGAACACACTATGTATCCTTTGACTAATATTATTAATATTCCACAACCTAAGCCTTTAGATTTGAAATGAAGCATAATTTTCTCTCCCTTAATTATAGCAAAACAACTATTCAACCCTTACAACTTTGCAAAGTATGACTCTTGTTTTCTATAATTAATATTGCTAGCTTGCAATACTTGCCTTAATAATCATGCAATCATAACATTTATGCTCCCACTATCACGATGATTATTACAAACATAACACTTATGCTCCCACTAGCTTTGACATGTATTCAGAAACAACTTAACTTTTAGAAAAACAATGCCTATTGATATATGGGTTGATTATGTAAATCATTTGTATAGTGGGCTAAGAGGCTCCATGGATTATCAAGTTGGGTTCTACCCATAGGATGCTCCATGGATGCTCCATGGGAGTTACAAACCCATGGGTCATGGAAATGAAGAGTCATGACACATTAGGGTTTACATGGTGTAACCCTAGATGTGTCAACACTATATAAGAGTCCCATTCTCCACCAAAATTGGCTACACATAAGAAACAAGAGGGCTATGCCGATTTCAAGAAGTGTGTATTCTCTCAAAAGTCTTTCCAAGAGCATTTGGTGTTGTGTGAAACATTTGAGGCATCACACTTGGGGTGCTAGGCTCACAAGGTTTCAAGGAACATAAGACACAACAAGGTAAGTTATTCTATCTTTCATTCAAGTTAGAAATTGTTCCCCATGTATGCTAGATAGGAATGTAACCTTGGAATTCAACTTTGCATGATAATTAGACAAACATAGATCCAAGGTTATTAGGGTTGCATGTACACTTAGGAAGTGTTAGAATGATCAAAACCCATCAGTGGTATCAGAGCCTAGGCTTGTTTGTTTGTTATTTGTGCTTACAAGTTGAAAAAAGTTGAAAAACTTGTTGTCTGCCTGATGAACTCGCCGAGTCCATGGGGAGACTCGCCGAGTTCACTTGTATCTTCAACCTACTCGCCGAGTAGGTTCTTGCACTCGGCGAGTAAGAGCCACAGAGTGCAGATTTTCGACTTTAGTTGCTGGAAATGGACTAGAAACATTACCCTAAACTGTTTTGGTACTTGAAAACTTGTTTTAGATGGTGTAATGTCTTTGCTAATCCCTTTACAACAACTAGTTATCAAAATTACAAAGTTTTAAGTGTAGTTTTGATTCATGAAAGTGTTCATGTTCATGTTCTTGATCTTATGATGTTTAGATGATCATAGGAATTATTTGTAACCTATGTGGTAGTTTAATTCTTGATCATAATGTGTTTTAATGGAGTCCATAACTTGTCCTCAAGTTATGGAAAACCAAAAGTCACTTGAGTTAAAACCATTAAAAGAACACAAGAGTTAGAAAAATGAAGAGTCTTCATTTTTATTACTCTAATAAACTCATAAGTTACAAGAAATGAAACGTTTTGAAAGTTTACAAAACTTGCCCTCAAGTTTTGGAACAAGTAAAGTCATGCTAAAAACTTTAGTTCCAACCCTGAGAATTTTAAAAGTTAAAATTCAACCCTTATACTTATATTATTATGATTTAATAATTATATATATATATATATATATATATATATATATATATATATATATATATATATATATATATATATATATGTATAAGAACAAAGTCGTCTTACCGCAAGTACGCCTCATTCATGAAGCCGGTCTATAAGGTGGGTATAAGGTTGTTGACTATAAAATGGCAACTTAATGGGTGTCCACTCTCACCCACCGCTTGCTTGACCGATGGAGGGTCGTTAGCCGAACGGGTAAGACAAGGACTTATAAATTCTCATTAAAAGTATGATGAATATTATAAAGTAACTAAATGTTTTGTTAAATTCCCAATCTTAGTTACTTTAGGAAAAATGTGAATAAAGTGCTAATCCATGAAATTACACTTTACACTTTGTTTAAGTCGTTGGTGGAGCGTGTGTGGTTAACCGGCACACTAACTTGGACTTAACAAGGTAGGTAAAGGGTGACTTAAAGTTTATTATAGTATTGGTGGAGCGTGTGTGGTTTACCGGCACATCGATTGAGTGATAAACTTTAAGGGTACCAAGTGATTTGCATGGTTACTTCACACCTCGTTTTGTGATCCTCGGTATCCCAGTCACAAAACTTGGAGGGTACACTCGAGATTGAAACATGCCTTTGAAAAGTTCATTGAATCTCAAAGAATCTAGGAATTTCTAAGAACCAATCAAAAACCTAATATTTAATATTTCGGTTTTCGTGGTGGAAATTGGTGAATCGTCATTCACCCACCTTTCAAATATGTTATAGCTTGGATTACGACATACCTCTTCTAAGTTATAATATATTGTGATTGGGTCCTAGCCTTAATATTACATTTGGGTGTTTTATTAAGGACTCTCTTAATATCTAAACTAATCTTGTCCTTTTCTTTCAGATGTCTTCAAACAATGATGCTTCTGGCTCTAACCCTAATGGCTCCTTTACGCTTATGAACTTGTGTGGGAAAGTCACTTTTGATGGATCCAACTTCAATGAGTGGATCAGAAACATCAGGATGATTACCCGCTACGAGGATAAATAATATGTCCTTGACAAGGAGCTTAAGGAGATTGATGAGACCACTGCAACTCCTCAGGAGATCGCTGACTTTCAGGCACATGAAAGGGATGCTACGAAAGTGGCATGCATCATGATGGCCACGATGACAGCGGAACTCCAAAAGTCTTATGAGGATTTCTACCCTTATGAAATGCACCAAGATCTGATGGAAAGATACCATCAAAGTGCACGACAAGAGAGGTATGAAATCATCTGCTCCATGATAACAACCATGATGAAGGACGGGGAATCCGTCACGAGCCACATGCAGAAAATGCAAAGATATGTGGATCGTTTGCTGAAGCTTAATGTGAACTTCCCTGAGGAGCTTGCAATACATATCATTTTGCACTCCTTACCATCGTGCTATGATCAATTCCGCATGACATATCACATGAATAAGGAAGAGGTCACACTCAGCAAACTTCAGGGACTTCTCAAGACCGCAGAAATAGGTCTTAAGGGGAAGTCGGTTGTTAACACTCCTACTCCAAACTCTACTCCGGTTTTGGCAATCGGGAAAAGTCGAGGGAAGAAGAGAAAGAGCTCTTCTAGGGGTACCAGGGCTCGGACCCTTGATGACTCTTCTTCAAGTGGAACCAAGAAAGGTTTCGTCACTCCTTCTTCTGACCCAAAAGAGGCTGAATGCTTCTATTGCCATGAAAAATCACATTGGAAGCGGAATTGCCCAAAATACCAGCAAGATGTGAAGGATGGGAAAGTTAAACCCAACCATGCAGGTATTTACACTATCATTTCTAATAACTCACCCCATTCTGAGTCTTGGGTCCTTGATACCGGTTGTGGTATTCATATTTGTTGTGACTTGCAGGGACTAAGAAGAAGTGAGAATGTGGAGCAAGGAAGAATAAACTTAATCATGGGGAATAGGAAAGCTTTACCTGTCACCAAGATTGGAGTTTATACTTTATCGCTAAGTAGTGGGTTTAGTTTAGATTTGAATAAGTGCTGTTATTCGCCCGAAATGGCAAGAAATATTATTTCCTTTCATGCATTGTATAAACAAGGTTTCACCTTTTCATTTGATAATGAAGTTGGTTCGATTAATGCTTTCTTTAATAATGTTCTTTATTTTAAAGCATTACCTTGTGATGGCGTGTATGAAACAGTATCTGTGGTTGATAACTTAGGAAATAATGTATTGTGTATTGATTCTGTTAATAATAATAACTTGGATAAAGCATCATTATGGCATTATCGTTTTGGACATATAAGCAAGAAACGCATAGGCCAACTCCAAAAGGATGGAGTCTTGGAGTCATTTGACCTAAAGTCAGATGATAGTTGCGAATCATGCTTACTTGGAAAAATGACAAAGTCACCCTTCACAGGTTCTTGTGAGAGGGGTGAAGGTTTGTTGGACCTTGTACACACGGATGTGTGTGGACCATTCAAACATGCCACAAGGGATGCTAATAGTTATTATTTGACTTTTACTGATGATTACAGTAGATATGGATATGTCTACTTGATCAAGCATAAGTCATAGACTTTCGAAAGGTTTAAGGAATTTAAACAGGAAGTCGAGAATCAATTGGGCATGAACATTAGGATGCTTCGATCCGATCGTGGTAGTGAGTATCTTAGTTCAGAGTTCCTTGACTATCTAAGGGAATGTGGGATAGTCTCACAATTGACACCTCCCAGGACACCATAGTTGAATGGTGTGGCTGAGAGGCGTAATCGAACCTTGTTGGATATGGTTCGTTCCATGATGAGTCGAGCTTCGCTACCAATCTCATTCTGGGGGTATGCCTTAGAGACTGCCGCCCATATCCTTAATCTAGTCCCTACAAAGAAAGTTGCCAAAACTCCTCACGAGATGTGGACTGGTAAAGTACCCAAAGTAGACCACATCAAGATTTGGGGTTGCGAGGCTTTCGTGAGACGCGAAACTCATGATAAGATCGAACCCCGAAGCGAGAGGTGTATTTTCATCGGCTACCCACAGCAATCCTTTGGTTACCTCTTCTACAGACCTAGTGAAAATGTGGTCTTTGTAGCTAGGAGGGCTTTCTTTAGAGAGAGAGAGAGAGTTCATAAGCCAAGGAAACAGTGGGAGGCAAGTTGATCTTGAAGTAATTCAAAAGTCAAGCGGTGAAGGAACTTCAAACCCTAGCACTCAACTTGAGGAGGAAACTCCTGTTGAGCCAATTGACAAGTATGTACCTCTGAGGCGGTCCACAAGGGTTAGGAATGCTCCTGAGCATTACTATGGATTCCACATTACTGCAGAAGGTGATACACTTATCAGTGATGAGACACTGATAGGTCTGGATGAACCTAGCAGTTACGCGGAAGCCATGGCAGGCCCTGAGTCAGCCAAGTGGAAAGAGGCAATGGACAACGAAATATAGTCCATGTATGACAATCAAGTTTGGAACTTGGTTGAGAATGTACCAGGTCGTAAGACAGTTGGGTGCAAATGGGTCTTCAAGAAGAAGACCGACATGGATGGTAAAGTACACACTTATAAGGCTAGACTGGTTGCAAAGGGCTTCTCTCAAATTCCTGGAGTGGACTATGCTGAGACCTTTTCTCCAGTAGCCAAGATTAAGTCTATTCGGGTTCTGTTGGCCATAGCTGCATTTCATGACTATGAAATATGGCAAATGGATGTCAAAACCGCTTTCCTTAATGGAAAGTTGGCTGAAGATGTTTACATGAGTCAGCCAGAGGGTTTTGTCAGCAACGAGTACCCTAATAGAGTGTGTAAGCTTGAGAAATCCATTTATGGATTGAAGCAAGCACCTCGCAGATGGAATCTTTGCTTTGATGAAAAGGTCAAGGAATTTGGCTTTTCTAGGAGTGAAGATGAGTCTTGCGTGTATGTCAAGGCTAGTGGGAGTATAGTTAGCTTTTTGGTGTTGTATGTGGATGACATACTACTCATAGGAAATGACATCCCAACTCTGCAGGAAGTTAAGTCCTGGCTTGGGAAGTGTTTCTCTATGAAGGATCTAGGAGAAGCTACCTATATTCTAGGGATAAGGATCTTGAGAGATCGGAGTAAAAGACTAATTGGACTTAGTCAAAGTACCTACTTGGATAAGGTGCTGAAGAGATTCAGCATGCAGGACTCCAAGAAAGGAGATTTACCCATCCAGAGTAACGCTAGATTGAGTAAGACACAAAGCCCTAGCACTGAGGCTGAGATAGCATAAATGAGTCGAATACCTTATGCTTCGGCTGTAGGATCGATCATGTATGCTATAACGTGTACTCGACCTGATGTAGCCTTTGCCCTGAGCATGGTTAGCAGGTATCAGGCGAACCCTGGCAAGGCACACTGGACTGCAGTAAAGAATATCCTCAAGTACCTACGGAGGACTAAGGACTGGGTCCTTACCCTCGGTGGGAGTGATGACTTGAGAGTTGTAGGGTATAGTGATGCTAGTTTCCAGACTGATAGGGATAATTTCCGCTCTCAGTCGGGCTGGTTCTTTACCCTAAATGGAGGAGCAATTTCTTGGAAGAGTTCCAAGCAAGAGACATTGACTGATTCAACTTGTGAATCAGAGTATATTGCAACTAGCGAGGCGGCAAAGGAGGCGATATGGCTGAAGAACTTCATTGGAGACCTTGGAGTTGTACCAGCTATTAAAGGGCCAATGAAAATTTTCTGTGATAGTGAAAGTGTTGTTGCCTTAGCCAAGGAACCAATGGATCACGGGAGATCCAGACACATCGACAGAAAATACCATTTTATCAGACATCGATTAGAAGAAGGACTCCTTGTGGCAAAGAGGGTGTCATCGGATGAGAACCCAGCAGATCCCCTCACGAAGGGACTGACTCGGGTTAAGCATCTCCAGCATGCCTCGGAGCATAGGGCTGAAGGATGATATTAGATTTAGTAGTTAGATAACCTCGAAATTTGTAAAGTGTAATTGACATTAGATGATGAATAAATGGTGTTTTATTTATGAGTAAAGTGTTGCTATCTCTTGTCAATCGTTTACTATATTTCTTTTGCATGTTTTGACTTCCAGAATAATTTTGTTTGGTATAACATATTATTCAAACCTCCACAGTCGGTCATATGTCGAAAGTAGGTATGAATCAAGACTGTCATGATTGGTTGCAGAGGTCTAAGGTGTTGGACAAGGCTACAACAATCATGAGTGCTCATAAGTTCTGAGCATTGGACTCAACCCACGTTCACTGGAATCACTTCATGGAATTCTATCTCGAGTGATCGTGAGACGGTAATATCATATAAGTCTTCAAACCTAGAGATATGATTTGTTACTTACAAGTTGGTTGTGCATTGATTGTACGAAAACGCATTGGTAACTCGATGTTATATGATCACTTATCTTAAATGGCGTATCAATATCTTCTCAGTTCTGAGAGACCTTGAAAGAGCTACGATTGCCGGTCGCTTCCTGAAGTACTGGAGTTATATTTATTAGACTTATCCAAGTGGGATACTGTTGGATAAGGTGTCTAAGTCCATAACTATTTCTGGTTAGTACTTGACCCGACCCGGCATGGTCCATTTGGGTTGCATGGAACCATGCAATTGGATAGACTAAATGAGAGGAATAACACTTGGAGATTATTAATATATTATAAGTTCTAATATATTAATAATATTATTTGATTAGTTTGATCAAAGAATTAATTTGGAATTAATTAAGTGATCAAAAGATAACTAATTAAATATATGGGTTGATTATGTAAATCATTCATATCTTGTATAGTGGGCTAAGAGGCTCCATGGATTATCAAGTTGGGTTCTACCCATAAGATGCTCCATGGGAGTTACAAACCCATGGGTCATGGAAATGAAGAGTCATGACACATTAGGGTTTACATGGTGTAACCCTAGATGTGTCAACACTATATAAGAGTCCCATTCTCCACCAAAATCGGCAACACATAAGAAACAAGAGGGCTAGGCCGATTTTAAGAAGTGTGTATTGTCTCAAAAGTCTTTCCAGGAGAATTTGGTGTTGTGTGAAGCATTTGAGGCATCACACTTGGGGTGCTAGGCTCACAAGGTTTCAAGGAACATAAGCAACAACAAGGTAAGTTATTCTATCTTTCATTCAAGTTAGAAATTGTTCCCCATGTATGCTAGATAGGAATGTAACCTTGGAATTCAACTTTACATGATAATTAGACAAACATAGATCCAAGGTTATTAGGGTTGCATGTACACTTAGGAAGTGTTAGAATGCTCAAGACCCATCAATCTATTCCTAATTCAGTCACTAGAGATGGAGTTTTTGCAATCACCATTTGTTGATGATTGCTCAATTAACTATTCTCCTCTTTTTTGGCATCATCGGTTTCGGGAGGGGAAACAGGTGGTGGAGAAGGAGTGCGAGGAGAGGGATGAGATGGTGAAGGAGGAGGTAGAGGTGGATTTGATGATTAATATGGAGGTAAAGGTGGAGGATTATCACCTAGAGAATTTGAGTATCTTCAATAATCATATCATCATCATCATCATCACACAAGGTCCTAAAACGTTTCATATCAACCACATCCTTTTATACTCTAGTCGGTATTTCTCCCAACGATTGAGTTATCTGCACCAATAGAGAGAGTTGAGAGAGCAAATTAGTTTGTAAGTTGGAGCAAGATTCCCCCTAATAAAAAGAAGAAGTCTGAAGAGGTGTTGGCATCGGAGGAACAGGTTCAGCTTGATGAGAGAGAGACGTTGATCTTGGAGAAATCACATCTTGCATCAGTAGATTGGTAGTTTCCACTTGAAGTGGTTTGATCCATGTTGTACAACATCATCTGCAAAGGGAGTAAATGAAGAAGTATATGAGAATCAAATGTGCTTGTTCAATCTTGGAGGAGAATTCATTTCCTGAACAGAGGCTTCTCTTTTATCAGTGGCTAGTTCATCTTCTTCGTCTTCAGCTTCTTCTTCATCATCAACTTCTTCTTCGTCATTAGTGCCTTATTCATCATCAAACCCTTCGTCGTTATATTCATCATCTTTGTCACACCCCAAAACCACGAACGGCGGAAACGTTCAGGGGTGGAGAACGTCATGTACAGTATCACAACAGTGTAATATAATAAACAAGCAACAACATCATCCATTGCATTATAAGTAAAGTTTTATACATGTGTGTTCTTTTATTGTAATAAGACACCAAAAATATACAATCAAAATAAAAGACGAGACTTGACTGCTCCGTCTTCTCAAAACCTGTCCTCCGTACCTGTCTACTGGCGACCTGAGAATACAAGTTATTTTGAAAGCGAGTATCAGCTTTAAAGCTGGTGAACTCATGAGTATATAAGTGTCATTGCTTGGTTTCTGAAAGTCTGTTATGAAAGCCATGTAAAACTTTAATGAAAATGTTGATGTAAGTATGAAATCCCTAGAAAAACCCTTATTTTCTATAAGTATGAAATGTAGTCTTCTACCAAGACCCGAATGTTCTGTACGTATGAAGTGTAGTCTTCTACCAAGACCCGAATGTTTTGTAAGTATGAAGTTTAGTCTTCTACCAAGACCCGAATGTTCTGTTTGTAAAATGATAGTTTTTCCTTTCTATTGACTAGTACTAGAGCACTTAGTCTAACTCCTCGTTTATGTGAAAGTAATCACAAAATAAAGTAAACAGGGAAAATATAATCATGTAAGTGTTATTGTCTTGGATTACCAGGACAAACACGACATCGCTGAAGCGAAAGATAGACCCTATGGAACATCCGAAGAGTGTCCCCTCATCCTCTGTAGCAGCAGCAGGATGGAAGGAGGGTTAGTCCCTGTATCGATCTCTTGATGCAGATCGTCAACCTAATGATCCTCCGAAGATTCACATCTCATCCACTGTTGCAACAGTGGACAGAGGGATAGTTAGTCCCGTCACTAACTACTAATCAAGTGACTACCTTAGACATCCGTAGACGTCATCGACCACTGGTGCTAATCAGTGAGATTCGGAATGGTAAGTCCCGCCGAAACATCCCATTGAACGGGGATAGGAAAGACAATTTACACAGTAAATACTAATAAATCATCCTCTTAGATCTAAGTTCAAGTATCCAAGGTAAGTAAATACAGGATAATGCACCTATGAAGAAGTGTCCCTGTATGGTATTCATGTAAGTGTGTTCATGTAACAGGTAAGTATATGTAAACATATTCATGTATCATATAATCCTAAGTACGTGTACTCATGTATCATGTAAGGCATTAGTATAGACTCATGAATGAACTGACTCTTGTTTGATATCTTCTGACTATCCCTATGATAGCTAACCGGAAAGTATGTAGTTGTTCATGTAGATTTATGCACCCTCGATACGCCAGGGTGCGGGAAACTGAACGAAGGATGAAAACTATAATCTCTAACATATAAATGAACATATGCGCATAAGTATAGTTTGACTCAAAAGGTAAAAATACTGGTTTTGCAAGATATCTAGGAGTTTTGAACAATAAGTTAAAGTGACTTGAAGTCATTATACATTTCAAAACCAATACTTCTGTTATCCAAGTATTTTAAGATAGAAAACCATTTCATGTGACACCTTTTGAAATATGTGAAATCTACTGAGTGAAAACACAGTTATAAAATACATAATATTGATTTAATAACGTCTTGTTTTCTACTTGTATTCCCCTCCCCCCCCCCCATTAAAGCATTTAAAATCCTTTAAAACATTGATTAAGGGGTATGAACTCACCTGTAGTTGGTGATTGGAATGAACTGAACGGTATCGGATTGCTAGGTGTCAAGCGAGGACTTGTGCACACACTACGATCCTAATGAACATATAATCACACATATATGCACTCAATTAGACACAAAAGACTAATTGATAATGTTTAAGACATCCTAGACATAGATAACACTTTATATAAGTGTTTTAAGCTGTAAGGACTTCATCTAAGCTATTGTGGGACAGGGTACTTGAGTTTAGGGTTTCCAAAGGACCCTACAAGAGAGTTTACTCTCCTTAAACCATCACACATGGAGTTTACAGTTGTAAACTCTTGAGTTTACGGCCGTAAACTCCCAAACATGTTTGTTTGGTGTGTTTTGAAGTCCCAATTGCTTCCTAGAATTATTCTAACTAAGTGGCTATGTCCTTGGAAGGGTTTAAGGTCTAGAAGTACTCCAAATAGGAGTTTACGGCCTCAAGGACATTTCCCCTTGGAGTTTACGGCCGTAAACTCCCTTGGGGTGATTCCTTGGTTGCTTTCAAGCCTCTTGCACTTGTGGGATATGTTCTAGACTTTTATTCCTAGCATATGAAGGCATTAGGCACCACTTAGTACCCTTTTTAGGAGTTTATGGCCCAAGAACCATGTCTTGGCCGTAAAATCACTTGTTTAAGTGATTTTGGTGTGGTTTGGTCCTTCCATTTAGTGGGTACAATTTCTTGTAAAGGTTTAGGGCCTTAGGTGTCATGAAAACACCCTTTGTGATCATTTACATGGAGTTTACGCCCTAGGAGAGTTCTGGGCCGTAAACTCACTTTCATTTGTGTCATTTGATGTGTTTAAGACCTTAAGCTACTTGGGAAAATAACCTAGATGCAAGCCTTAAAGTCCTTAAGTCCTCAAATCACCCTTTAGGGCTAGGAAATGGAGTTTACGGCCTAAGAGAGTTCTGGGCCGTAAACTCCCAATCTTGGGTGGTTTTGTGTGTGTTTTCATGTCCCTAACATGTATACCTAATGTTCTAAGGCCTTATCCTAGCACCAATGTCAGTTTTGGCTTCGTTTCGGGAGTTTACCGCCCAAGAACACCTTGGGGAGTAAACTCCTAGATCTCATGATTTAGCCATCTAAATCATGTTATAAGCATCTAAAATGTATTCTAACTCTACTAGAAAGAGTTACTCACAATCTGGGATAAAAACCCGAAGATCTGTCAGAGAGAAAATGGCTTTTCTCTAGCTGGAATTGTGAATAATGAATTAATTTAATTCAGAAAACTATTTATAGTCCTGAAATATTTTGACAGAAAATATTTTTATTCTCGAACTTGGACTGTAACGTTATGAAACTTGAAATGTTCAAATTTCACAAACCCAGGAGCATCCACTCTCCTGATATGTCCTAAAGTGTAAACCCTAATGTACACTAACTTGTTCGGAAAAGTCTGAAAATCACTGAAATTGGACTGACTTCTATTGAATAGATATTGTTCGTACAAATCGAAATTTCGGGTTGTCACAATCTTCCTTTTCTTCAGAGTCAGAGGATTCAACACTATAGGGATTTTCCATCAAATTTGACATTCTCTGGGTAATATGCATATCACCATCAGAAGGAGCAGCGTTCAAGATCTTTGAGGAGAGGGTTGGGATTGGAATGATTTCTCCATGATTAACGATGGAAACTTCTTCATCACAAGCAAAAATTAGTCTAAGCTGACGGGGATAATGAATATACGCTGCCTTCTTGTTCCTAGTGATACAATCAATCAACTGATCAAGAAAGAGTTGAGGAAAATCCAATCTTTTGTTGCACGCCATGGGCCCATACTACTGAAAGCTGATGATCCGTACTTGAATCAAGGAAGGGTGAGATGAGACCAGGAAACTTGTAGTAGTACTGATCCCTTGAGATATATCAGTATTTCTGACGTTTGTCGCTATGTGTTTCAGAATGGTGGTTTTCCGCCCTAGACCAGCAGTCGGTAGTTCAGGTGCCGGAGAGGGATCAGGATCAGGCTCGGGAGCCGAGCATTTGGATGAGCAGACTAGGGAGTTTCTCTTTTCAGAGATTACTTGCATCATAATTGAGCAGACTCCTGTGATCTTTGGTTCGATCAAGGAGGGTATTTTGGAGATGATGGATGAGAGGTTGAGCACCTTCCGTGCTAAGGTGGCGACCATGATGGGGTCACGCACACTCACTTTCAGAGAGTTCAGAGCCTGTGGAGCTCCTGACTATCATGGGGAGCGGGACCCCATAGCGAGTACCAGGCGGTTGGCAGATGTCGCCAATGCTTTCTGCACCAGCAGATGTCCCGAGGGGGACAAGGTCAGACTAGCATCCTGTCTTCTGAAGGACAGGGCACGAGATTGGTGGGAGGAGATCAGGCATATCATGGGGGATGACGCAGCACTCGATGCAATGACTTGGGCTGATTTTACTACCAGGTTCAGAGCCAAGTTTGCACCAGTTATTGAGGTGCAGCAGTTAGCCAGGGAGTTTCAGGATCTCACCCAGACAGAGAGACAGTAACAGAGATTACCGCCAAGTTCAGGGAGAGGGCTCTTCTCGTTCCTCGGTACGTAACTGATTAGGAAATGAAGAAGGCCCATTATCATGAGATCTTCCGGAGTGATATCCGCCAGTTTGTGAGCCGGTCCAGCTGTAAAACGTTGGATGACATGATAGCGAGGGCTCGTGATAGAGAGAGATTAATCTAGAGATAGAGAAGAAGAGGAAGCCAGAGGCGGCATCTGGCATAGGGAGTTCGGGAAACAAGCCCAAGGTATCAGATCACAGATCTAGAGGACAACAGAGCAACAGTCGGTGTGGCAAGTGTGGGAGATTGCACGATGGGGCGTGCAAGGCAGGGAGTGTCAGTTGCTACAAGTGCGGTCGGACTTGGCATATGAGCATGGATTGTACAACTACTACCACCACCGCAGCATCTGATCTGATTTGCTTCAATTGCAACCAGAGGGGAAATAAAAAGTCCCAGTGCCCAAGTTTAGCAGCAGCAGGGAAGGTGGTAACACCTGCCCTTGTTACTTTGAGGATTACAGACGGCCGTCAGGGCCGGGGTGAGGCGCCAGTGGCGAAGAGTAGAGCTTTTCAGATGACAGCAAAGGAGGCGCGAGCGACTCCTAACGTGGTGACGGTATGTATCTTTCTTTTATCTCCTTATTGATATAGATTGTTTCTCATGGTTATATGTTTTCGTATAGGGTCGTTCCTAGTGAGCGACATTTTAGCTACAGTATTATTTGATTCGGGGGCTACCCGATCATTTGTTTTGCTTGCACTTAGCAAGAGGTTTAGCAGAGCTCCGGGGGAGCTGGATTGCCCAATTGAGGTTGAGATAGTTGATGACAAGACCGTCAGGCTCGCTAGAGTACATAGGGTGTGTTCGCTGCAGTTATTTGATGAGCAGTTTTTAGTGGACTTGGTTCCCATTCCCCTGCGAAGGAATAAGGTTATAGTGGGTATGGATTGGCTGAGCCCCAATGGGGTAGTGATTGATTATGAGATACAGTTAGGGTCCGCACTCCTGGTGGGGGAGAGTTAGTGATTCAGGGCGAGAGGCCACAGTGCGGACCGATTCTTTGTTCAGCAGCGAGAGCACGACGTTACATCCAACAGGGTTGCGCGGGGTACGTGGCCTATGTTTTAGATACCCGAGAGAAGGGCAAGGTGACAGTTGACGATGTACCGGTAGTACGAGAGTACCCGAATGTATTTCCAGAGGAATTTCATGGGATACCTTCGGAGAGACAGGTTGAGTTTCAGATTGACCTGGTTCCGGGTGCGGCTCTGATAACCAAGGCACCGTATCGGTTGGCTCCTCCAGAGATGCATGAGTTGTCTACGCAGCTGCAGGAGCTGCTAGACAAGGGTTTCATCAGACCGAGTAGTTCACTATGGGGAACCCCGATCCTGTTAGTAAGGAAGAAGGATGGGTCGCACCGTATGTGCATAGATTACCGGGAGCTGAACAAGGTAACGGTGAAGAACCGTTACCCACTTCCGAGGATAGATGACTTGTTTGACCATCTTCAGGGACCATCTTGGTTCTCCAAGATTGATATGCGCTCCGGTTATCATCATATGCGGTTCAGAGGTGAGGATTTTCAGAAGACCGCTTTTAGGACCTGCTATGGTCATTATGAGTTTGTGGTGATGTCGTTTGGGCTCACCAATGCTCCATATGCGTTCATGGATCTCATGAACCGTGTATGCAGACCGATGTTGGATCGGTCTGTGATAGTGTTCATTGATGACATCTTAGTTTATTCCAAGACTCAGGAGCACCTGAGAGAGGTTCTACAGACGCTGAGGAGGGAGAGACTTTTCACAAAGTTCTCCAAGTGCGAGTTCTGGTTGCACGAGGTGCAGTTCCATGGACACCTCGTCAACCAGAAGGGTATACTAGTAGATCCGGCCAAGATAGAGGTCGTGATGCAGTGGGAGGTCCCGAGGTCTCCATCTGAGATTCGGAGCTTCCTAGGTTTGGCAGGGTACTACAGGAGATTCATCCAAGATTTCTCCAAGATAGCAGTTCCACTCACCCGACTGACTAGGAAGTCGGTGGTGTTTCGTTGGGGGCCTGAGCAGCAGGCAGCATTTGGGACCCTCAGACAGTGATTGTGCGAGGCACCGATTCTTACCCTTCTAGAGGGAGTGGATGACTTTGTAGTCTACTATGATGCCTCAATCATAGGTATGGGAGCAGTGTTAATGCAGCGAGGGCATATGATAGCTTATGCCTCTATACAGTTGAAGCCTCACGAGGCTAACTATCCAATGCAAGATTTAGAGTTAGGGGCAATGGTGTTTGCCCTCAAGATTTGGCGGCATTACCTCTGTGGGGTCCGTTGTACCATTTACACGGATCACAAGAGTCTGAGGTACCTCATGGACCATCTGAATCTAAACATGAGGTAGTGTCGATGGTTAGATGTGGTAAAGGACTACGATTGTGAGATCCTTTATCGTCCGGGCAAGGCCAAAGTTGTGGCCGACGCCCTGAGCCGCAAGGCAATGGCGGCTCTGATCAGAGATATATGTCTGAGGATGACAGTGATTACTCCATTGTTGGAGCAGATTAGAGAGGCACAGGTTGAGGGCCTAAAGGAAGAAAGGCAGAAGTGTGAGAGGATTGTGGGTCGAGTAGCTTCTTTCGATTATGACAGTCGAGGATTGTTGACCCTTCATGGGAGAGTCTGGGTGCCCTATAGGGGAGGAGTACGGCAGGTTTTGATGGATGAGGCCCACAATTCTCGGTTCTCCATCCACCCAAGGGCGACGAAGATGTATAAAGATCTTCGACCCGATTATTGGTGGCCCTACATGAAGCGGGACATAGCCTGGTACGTAGAGAGGTGCCTGACCTGCAGGAAGGTCAAGGCAGAACACCAGAGACCCCAAGGAAAGATGCAGCCGTTAGACATTCTTGTGTGGAAATAGGAGGATATCATTATGGATTTCATCACTAAGCTTCCCAGGACCGCACATGGAGTTAATTCGATTTGGGTCATAGTGGATCGGTTGACCAAGAGCGCACATTTCATACCGATTCAGGAAAGCATATCGGCTGAGAAGCTAGTTGATATCTATGTGCACGAGGTAGTGGCACGGCATGGGGTACCTGTATCAGTAGTATCAGAACAAGACATATGTTTTACTTCCATGTTTTGGAAGCGGTTTCATGACGAGATGGGTACTCGTCTCCATTTCAACACCGTTTTTCACCCCTACACGGACGGGCAGAGTGAGAGGACGATTTAGACTCTCGAGGACATGCTTCGGGCATGTGTCCTAGATTTCGGTGGCAGTTGGGATATGTATCTTCCATTAGCGGAATTTTCGTATAACAACAGTTACCATGCCAACATTGACCGCCCTCCTTTCGAGATGCTTTGTGGGAGAAATTGTAGGACCCCGATTTGTTGGGGCGAGGTCGGTCAGCGAGTCATCGGGAGTACCGACGTGGTGCTCAAGACCACAGAGTTGATCCAGCAGGTCCGTAGCAGACTGCAGATTGCGCAGAGTCGGCAGAAGAGTTACACCGACAGGAGGCGTTTAGACTTGGAGTTTCAGGTGGGCGATATGGTCCTCCTGAAGGTATCACCCTGGAAGGGTGTTATCAGGTTCCAGAAGAGGGGAAAGCTAGACCCCAGGTTCATTGGCCCTTTTTATGGTTTTGGCCCGGGTGGGTCGGGTTGCTTATCGGTTGGATCTTCCAGCAGAGCTTAGCCAGATCCACAACACTTTCCATGTTTCTCAGTTGAGGAAGTGTTTGGTGGCTGAGTCAGCAGTTGTACCCTTGGAGGATATTCAGGTTGATAGCAGCTTGAATTATATTGAGAGGCCAGTTGCGGTCTTGGATTGGAAGACGAAGACCTTGAGGCACAAGGTAGTCCAGCTAGTGAAGGTGCAGTGGCAGCACCGGAAGGGTTCAGAGTGGACGTGGGAGACCGAGGAGGAAATGAGGGAGGATTACCCGGAGTTATATATAGATTCAGAAGCAGTAGACTTCGAGGACGAAGTCTAAGATAAGTGGGGGAGAGTTGTAACACCCCAAATTCTGGTATGTAATTTAAATAAAGTAATTTTCATTTCTTAAGAGGTACGTGATGAGTCAGAAGCTCGACTCGCCGAGTAGAGTCGGGATTCGCACACGGATTAAGTTGGCGACTCGACGAGTCTATATTCCCAGACTCGGCGAGTCTGTCAGTCTGGATGAAACCCTAATTTCAAGGGTTTGCACCCTATTTAAAGATCTTATGTACCCCAAGACCAGCCTCCTTCACCCACAAAGAGTCCCATACGAAACCCTATCCGTTCTTAAGCATTTTTGGAGCATTTTCTCACTTGTGAAGTTTTTAGTGCATCTTGGGGATTTGAGGAAGAAGAGAGAAGAGAAGTATTCAATGGGAGCAAGTAGATCGGGATTTCTGGTTGCATTTCAGTTCCCTTTGAGGTATCAAGCTGGAATCTTTGCTTTATATCAATTAGATCTCTTGAAAAGCTTGCTCTTGTTGATTTTGAGCCCTTTCTAGACTTTAAGGACGAATTAAGAGTTTATATGATGAATGGACTTCATATCCAAGCCTTCCAGAGCCTCTTAAGCTCAAGGTTGCCACCTTTATTGAGCCAAGTTTCCATTCCAAGCTTAGATCGCTTATTTTAGCTTATTTTCGGTATTTGAGCTTCATATTAGCATGCATGCACGTAAAGTTACAAACTTTACGTGTAAAACCAGCCCTACGAGCCCAGATCTATGAATGTAATGCACTGGATTCGAGCAGAATTGATTGTGTAGTAATGGCATGCATGGGACTCGGCGAGTCGTTCTTCAGACTCGACGAGTCGAGTCGCGAGTCCCCGAGTTTTTTCCTGTTTGAGAGTTTAGGGTGGAATCAGTGAGTAGGTATTGGACTCGGTGAGTTAGGGCTCAAATCTAGTAGTGGAGGGACTCGACGAGTTGTTCATACAACTCAGCAAGTCATATGAAGATGGACTCGATGTTAGTATCGATTATTGTGACATCCCTTAATTTCTCGGCCAGAAAAGACCGATTTAATTTATGCTTTTTAAAATAAAATCAGAGAAATCTTTTTAAACGATGTTGCGGAATTGGTCCCCAAACAAAATATGATAAAAGTTTATCAAAACCCTTCATTAAGAAGGTATATGTTTTCTATATATATATATATATATATATATATATATATATATATATATATATATATATATATATATATATATATATATCAAAACCTCGGGATGTCATGTTCCGATACAGATCAAAAGCATAAACAAGACATTATAAGCCTTTCAATAGTTATTTACAACTACTGGCCTATAATCCAAAAATCTCTCGTCGTCCTCCGACTATGCTCGGGGTACACTACCTGTAACATAAAAAGCTGAGTGGGTCAGGCTTGGGAGCCTGGTGAGCATATAGGGTTTTCAACTCACAATAATAATAAACTTACTAAGTTCATCAATCAACAATAACCCTGATTACCCGTTCCCGTTATCCTCACTTTATGTCCCTAAACACTTGTCACAAGGGACCTAGCTTAAAGAATATCATCGGGATGGACACTACTGCTAAGGGGTTTCCTCATCCATACATGTCCTAAAGGCAACCATGAGGGGGATGGAGTACAGCGAATGAACACTCTCAGTTCATTAACACCTACAGGTTGCGGACCTACTAATGTTTCCCACTGGACTGTCTAGAAAGTCCGTGGTCGTCATCCAAACTCCGCTAGATGACTGGATCTCAAAACACATCGAGGCCCCTCATCAATTTTATTTTATCACACATCACTATCTACCCATGTTCTACCCAACATATTTGTAGATAAAAATACTTATATAGTTTAAAACTTGTGTAAAACATCAACACAACAGTCACCTCGAATAAACAATTAATATATTTACACATAACACGTATTATAAGGTAAATACTTCATATCTATGTGTAAAATGAAAGTGACTATACACTCACATGATTTGATGATAATCGGGCAACAATTCGTTTCCTAAAACGATCGTTTCTAATAAAACCGGAAGTTTTATTGAGAAACCGGGCTTTTCAAAAGTCGGGCTTCGAAACCGAAAAGATAAATTTTTCAGGCTTCTCGGGCGCTTCGTGGCGTATTCCGGGGCTTATAATCGATACCGGGGCTTTGGGGGATGTTAATATGAAGAAAATATGGGAAAAGGGGTTAAAACTGGCCAATTTCAAAAGTTACCCGGGAAGTCTCGCATGGATGCTATTTATAGGGGAGGAGGACCGAAGGCTCGGATCCGAACCGAGAAGGGGATGGCACGCGTCTGCGAGGCTCGGACCAGGTGGCTGCTTCGGCGAGGCTCGGACTGGTCAGCTGCGAGCTTCGGATTGGTCAGCAGCCTCGGTCCAATGGGAAGAGTCCACGTATGCGAAGGGGTGTCCGAGGGGTGTCTCTGGGGCATCTCAAGCGAAGCTGTTGGCTTGTAAGTGGACCTCGGCTGCAGTCCAATCAGGAGGTGCCACGCATGGGTTCGGTCCACTCAGCAGCTGCCACGTGCGAGGGTGACGTTGCATGCGAAATTGCCCGGTTTTTCCCATTTTTTCTTTATTTTTGTGCCAAACTTGCGAAAATCATAACTTTAGCATACGAGCTCCGTTTTTGACGTTCTTTATATGCACGCGTAGCTAAAATTACGCTCTACAACTTTCTTTTAGACTTCGTCGGCTAATTTTGATCTTAATTTTTATATTATTATTTTTAACAGACCGGGACAGGAAATCCGTTAAAAATTCATAACTTCTTCATCCGACGTCCGTTTTCGTCAGACTTTTTACCGTTGTGCTCCTAATGACGAGACCTTCAATTCTCGTTTAGGTTATGTCGGCTAAAAATCGCTCGATCTAAAATTCGAGTTTTTAGTTGTCTACTGCTAAGCTAAAACTTCGAAAAATCATAACTTCCTTATACGAAGTCAGATTTGGGCGTTCTTTTTATCGAACTTCTCGGTTTAACGAATACTACGACTTTCAATTAGATCATTAAGGCTAAAAAGTAGTTTATCGAAAACTCACTTTTTACGACATTCAGCACCGTGCCGGTTTTGTCGCGAAACTTCGACAAGTCATAACTTCTTCGTTATAACTCGGATTTTGGTATTCTTTATATCCCCGAATTCCTTGTTTCGACCACTACAACTTTATGTAAAGATATCGGGCTTATCTTACACTTTAATTTTGACGCTTATTTTTATTCTTAATTAATTAGGCCCTAATAATTAAGCATAAAACACATAATTCACATAATTCCTCTTCATTTCTTCAAAATGAGTTACAAAGGTTAACCTAGACTATCACCTCAATATAAATGCCTAGGATAGAAACACGAGTGTTACAATTCTCTCCCCCTTAGGATGATTCCGTCCCCGGAATCATATATCACCAAACAAATGCGGGTAGCGACTCATCATGTCACTCTTCGTTTCCCAAGTGAGATTTGGTCCATTCGTATGTTTCCAGCGCACAAGCACTAAATCGACCATCTTGCGTCGTAACTTTATAGTCTTACGGTCAACGATTGCCTCAGGTTCTTCGATCAACCTCTTGTTTTCATCCAACCTTAACTCAGAAATCGGAATTATGTCGGGCACATCTCCCGTGAACTTTCTCAAGTAACACACATGAAAGGTGTTATGAATACCCTCCAGTTCTTCTGGTAACTCTAGCTTATAAGCTTGATTCCCGATCCTCTGAAGAACTTTAAATGGTCCAATAAACCTTGGACTCAACTTCCCTCTTTTACCAAATCTTATAAGTCCCTTCCATGGCGATACTTTAAGTAAAACCGAATCTCCAACTTCAAAGGTTATCGGTTGTCTTTTCTTGTCAGCATAACTCTTTTGTCGATCTTGAGCAACTAACATCCTTTCCCTTATCACTTTCAACTTTTCAGCAATCTCATGGACTATTTTAGGTCCCATAAACTGCTTTTCCCCAGCTTCCAGCCAACATTATGGCGTTCGACACTTTTCCCCATACAAAGTGTGATAAGGTGCCATCTTAATGCTTGAGTGGAAACTATTATTATAGGAGAATTCTACTAAAGGTAAGTGTTCATCCCAGTTACCTTGGAATTCTAGGGTACATGCTCTCAGCATATCCTCCAGTGTTTGAATCGTTCGTTCGCTCTGACCATCGGTTTGCGGATGGTAAGCTATACTCAAACACAACTTCGTACCCAATTCCTCTTGTAGACTCCTCCAAAATCTCGAGGTAAAACGGCTATCACGATCGGACACAATCGTTAACGGAACACCGTGAAGCCTCACAATTTCCTTCACGTAAGAATTCGCAAGTTTATCCATAGACCACTTCTCTTTGACTGCTATGAAATGCGCACTCTTAGTGAAGCGATCAACGACCACCCAAATCATGTCGTGACCGTTCCTTGTTCTGGGTAGTTTAGTCACAAAATCCATGGTGATGTCTTCCCATTTACCCATGGGTACCGGTAAAGGCTCTAAACTCCCATATGGTTTCTGATGTTGTGCCTTAACCCTAGCACAAGTTACACACTCGGCCACATACTTAGCAACATCGAGCTTCATCGTCGGCCACCAATAATAGGGTTTTAGATCCCTATACATTTTTGTACTGCCAGGATGAATCGAGTACATGGTCTTGTGAGCTTCTTTCATCAGAAGATCTCTTACTCTGCCCGTCTTAGGTACCCAAATCCTATCTTGGAATACCTTCAACCCTTGGTTGTTTGTACCGAACACTAACGTTTTGCCCAAACGTTCTTCCTTTCGGTCATTTTTCTCCAAAGCTTCCTCTTGAGCTTTCTTTATACTTTCCACAATTGTCGAGACAACTTCAATTCTCAACGCTCTTGGACTTTTCTTTTCAAGGTTTACCTTCCGACTGAGAGCATCAGCAACAACATTTGCTTTACCAGGGTGGTAAAGTATCTCACAATCGTAGTCCTTGAGTAACTCTAGCCAGCGTCGTTGCCTCATGTTCAATTCCTTCTGATTAAAGAGATACTGGAGACTCTTATGATCAGTGAAAAGTTTACACTTTGTGCCATAAAGATAATGCCTCCATATCTTTAGGGCGAATACTACTGCTGCCAACTCCAGATCATGAGTGGGGTAGTTCTTTTCATGTTCCTTCAATTGCCTCGATGCATACGCTATCACTTTATCCCTTTGGGTCAGAACACAACCTAACCCGACTCCAGATGCATCGCTACAAACTGCGAAGTCATCAACTCCTTCGGGCAACGAAAGAATCGGTGCTTCACACAGTCTCTTCTTCAACTTCTCAAAGGCTTCCTTATGCTTCTCATTCCAAGCATAAGTAGCTCCTTTGTGGGTCAAAGCTGTTAATGGAGTAGCAATCGAAGAAAAGCCTTGGATAAACCTTCAGTAATATCCAGCTAATCCTAAAAAGCTTCGAATCTCCGTAGGGCTTTTTGGTTGTTCCCACTTCATCACAGCTTCAATCTTTGCTGGGTCAACCATTATTCCTTCTTGGTTAACCACATGACCTAGAAATTGGACTTCTTGAATCCAAAATTCACATTTGGAGAACTTTGCATACAACTTCTCCTTTTTTAGTACTTCTAGCACTTCACATAGATGCTTTTCATGTTCTTGCTTGCTTTTCGAATAAATCAAGATATCGTCTATGAATACTATCACGGATTTATCTAAGAATGGTTTACAAACCCTATTCATCAAATCCATGAAAGCTGCTGGGGCATTGGTTAGTCCGGACGACATAACCAAAAATTCATAGTGTCCATATCTCGTTCTAAACGCAGTCTTTTCGATATCCTGCTCTCTCACCTTTAGTTGATGGTATCCCGACCTAATATCGATCTTCGAGAAATACCTCGAACCCTGCAACTGGTCGAACAAGTCATCGATCCTTGGCAACAGGTACTTGTTCTTTATCGTCACTTTTTTCAGCTCTCTGTAATCGATGCACATTCTCATGCTTCCGTCTTTCTTCTTTACAAATAACACAAGGGCTCCCCAGGGCGATGAACTAGGTCGAATGAAACCTTTGCCCAATAACTCCTGAACTTGTGTCATAAGTTCTTTCATCTCTATTGGTGCTAATCGACATGGTGCTTTTGCTATCGGCGTCGTTCCTGGTAACAAGTCGATACGAAATTCTACTTGTCGATCAGGGGGCAATCCGGGAAGATCTTCGGGAAAGACTTCCGGATAATCACACACCACCAGAATATTTTGCACCTCCTTCTTTTCCATCTTAGCATCGATCACAAACGCTAGATATAATGTACATCCCTTGGCCAAACACTTTCTGACTTTCATTAAGGAAATGATTCCAGAGTTTACTCTGCGTTTGTCTCCATACACCATAAACGACTCTTTCCCTTTACTTTTACTATCTTCTTTCTACATAATATTTCTGCATCGTTGGCGCTAAGCCAATCCATTCCTAAAACTATGTCGAATCCATTTAACTCGATAGGCAATGATTCCTCGTGGAACTTATTCCCATCCAAGTCAATGAGGATGTTTTTCATACGATGGCTAACAGGTACAAACTTGCCACTAGCAATCTCGACTAATAAGGCATTAACTAGCCTATCTACAGGCAAAGCTAGCTTCCTACCAAATTCATGCGATATAAAGGAGTAATTGGCTCCAGAATCAAACAAAAATTGGGCAGGCAATTCGTTTACAAGAAAGGTACCTGAAGCGACATCGACTTCTTCTTTTGCAGCTTCAAGTGTCATCTAAAAGGCTCTCGCCTTCGGATTTGGTGGTAGATTGGGCTTTGCAGCATCCTTCCTCTTTGGACAGTCTTTAAGAACATGCCCTACTTCATGGCACTCAAAATATACCCTCTTGTCGGACGGACACACGTTGGCATAATTCCCAGTCTTTCCACATTTGAAGCAAATCACCTCCTCACTACATCTCCCAGAGTGCTTTTTCTTGCACTTCTCACACCATTTCACTTCACCTCCTCCTCCTCCAAACTTCTTGGACTTAGAAAATCTGCTTTTCTTGTTGGAACCCGAAGTTCCTACAAATTTTCTCTTTTCATCAACTTTTGCCCTCTCCAGACCCTTCTCTTTGATCTGAACCTTAACATTCTTAGCATCCCAGATGGCGGCTTTCAAAGTGGTTGCTTGCTTAACCATCGGACCAAAGTCCGCTGGTAATCTGAGGGCAAACTTGTTGACCTTAGAGAGTTCAGTTGGAACTAGATGAGGAACTAGCTTCATCTTTTCCATAAAACTAGCAGCATATTCAGTAACGCTCATCTTTCCTTTCTTTAAATTCTGGAACTCATTGTTGATTTCCAGAAGATCCTGCTCATAGCAGTACTGCAGTTTCAGTTGTACCACAAATTCTTCCCAATACATCTTACTAGCTTCTCCCTTGAGCATCGAACCAGCTAGTAACTTCCACCAGCTCAACACACCAGACTTTAACAGAGGAATCGCAAGTGCGGTCTTTTGTTTGTTGCTGCACTCACAACTTTCAAACATCGTCTCCATTTCGGAGATCCAATTCATGACTTCCACCGGTGTCGGACTTCCAAATAGACACGGCGGTTTAGATGCCATGAAATCTTTGTATTTGCATCTGCGTCCATCAACTCCTCCATCCTGGTTGTTTTGTCTAACTATCGGTGGGTTGGCTTAACCAAGAGTCCCACTGTAGTTCCCTCCTACTGATTTCATTCAATACGAGCTGTTCAACAGGCATCGTAGTCTCTTCCCTATGTTGTTGTAGTAATCGCCTTGTCTCCTCTATTTTGCGATCTAACATCATTTGCATCATTGCTTATACCCCAGCCATCGTCATTGGCTCAGGTGCAGCTCCTACAACAGGTACTTGCTCAATTACTTGCGGTTGAGGCTGTTGATCCCTGTTTCCGTTTGCATTTGCAGCTCCACTACGAGTTCTGGCCATTACAATCTATATAACGAATAAGGCGAATTTATCCTTGTTAGACATGTGAATTCCCTTATCACTCCAAAACGTTTACATGTTAGTTCTAATCTCGTAATCATACGCTTAGAATCCTACACACATAAGGTTTCCAGATCCGGTCGGCAACAGACCATAGATCCGAACAAATAATGGCACACATGGCAAACACATAGCATTTAGCACATAAGGGCATTTTAGGCATATTCCCTAAAATAAACTAGTGCTCGTGTCTAAAATATGGTAGACACTCATCTCACAATCATCACTTAGCATTCTAAGTTCAAGTCTAGAAATTCTACAATTTCTTAGTTCGCTTAAACTAATGCTCTGATACCAACTGTGACATCCCCTAATTTCTCGGCCAGAAAAGACCGATTTAATTTATGCTTTTTAAAATAAAATCAGAGAAATCTTTTTAAAAGATGTTGCGGAATTGGTCCCCAAACAAAATATGATAAAAGTTTATCAAAACCCTTCATTAAGAAGGTATATGTTCTCCATATATATATCAAAACCTCGGGATGTCATGTTCCGATACAGATCAAAAGCATAAACAAGACATTATAAGCCTTTCAACAGTTATTTACAACTACTGGCCTATAATCCAAAAATCTCTCGTCGTCCTCCGACTATGCTCGGGGTCCACTACCTGTAACATAAAAAGCTGAGTGGGTCAGGCTTGGGAGTCTGGTGAGCATATAGGGTTTTCAACTCACAATAAAAATAAACTTACTAAGTTCATCAATCAACAATAACCCTGATTACCCGTTCCCGTTATCCTCACTTTATGTCCCTAAACACTTGTCACAAAGGACCTAGCTTAAAGAATATCATCGGGATGGACACTACTGCTAAGGGGTTTCCTCATCCATACATGTCCTAAAGGCAACCGTGAGGGGGATGGAGTACAGCGAATGAACACTCTCAGTTCATTAACACCTACAGGTTGCGGACCTACTAATGTTTCCCACTGGACTGTCTAGAAAGTCCGTGGTCGTCATCCAAACTCCGCTAGATTACTGGATCTCAAAACACCTCGAGGCCTCTCATCAATTTTATTTTATCACACATCACTATCTACCCATGTTCTACCCAACATATTTGTAGATAAAAATACTTATATAGTTTAAAACTTGTGTAAAACATCAACACAACAGTCACCTCGAATAAACAATTAATATATTTACACATAGCACGTATTATAAGGTAAATACTTCATATCTATGTGTAAAATGAAAGTGACTATACACTCACATGATTTGATGATAATCGGGCAGCAATTCGTTTCCTAAAACGATCGTTTCTAATAAAACCGGGAGTTTTATTGAGAAACCGGGCTTTGCAAAAGTCGGGCTTCGAAACCGAAAAGATAAATTTTCCGGGCTTCTCGGGCGCTTCGTGGCGTATTTCGGGGCTTATAATCGATACCGGGGCTTTGGGGGATGTTAATATGAAGAAAATATGGGAAAAGGGGTTAAAAGTGGCCAATTTCAAAAGTTACCCGGGAAGTCTCGCATGGCTGCTATTTATAGGGGAGGAGGACCGAAGGCTCGGATCCGAACCGAGGAGGGGATGGCACGCGTCTGCGAGGCTCGGACCAGGTGGCTGCTTCGGCGAGGCTCGGACTGGTCAGCTGCGAGCTTCGGATTGGTCAGCAGCCTCGGTCCAATGGGAAGAGTCCACGTATGCGAAGGGGTGTCCGAGGGGTGTCTCTGGGGCATCCCATGCGAAGCTGTTGGCTTCTAAGTGGACCTCGGCTGCGGTCCAATCAGGAGGTGCCACGCATGGGTTCGGTCCACTCAGCAGCTGCCACGTGCGAGGGTGACGTGGCATGCGAAATTGCCCGGTTTTTCCCATTTTTTCTTTATTTTTGTGCCAAACTTGCGAAAATCATAACTTTCGCATACGAGCTCCGATTTTGACGTTCTTTATATGCACGCGTAGCTAAAATTACGCTCTACAACTTTCGTTTAGACTTCGTCGGCTAGTTTTGACTTTAATTTTTATATTATTATTTTTAACAGACTGGGACAGGAAATCCGTTAAAAATTCGTAACTTCTTCATCCGACGTCCGTTTTCGTCAGACTTTTTACCGTTGTGCTCCTAATGACGAGAGCTTCAATTATCTTTTAGGTTGTGTCGGCTAAAAATCGCTCGATCTAAAATTCGAGTTTTTAGCTGTCTACTGCTAAGCTGAAACTTCGAAAAATCATAACTTCCTTATACGAAGTCAGATTTGGGCGTTCTTTTTATCGAACTTCTCGGTTTAACGAATACTACGACTTTCATTTAGATCACTAAGGATAAAAAGTAGTTTATCGAAAACTTACTTTTTACGACATTCAGCACCGTGCCGGTTTTGTCGCGAAACTTCGACAAGTCATAACTTCTTCGTTATAACTCGGATTTTGGTATTCTTTATATCCCCGAAATCCTTGTTTCGACCACTACAACTTTATGTAAAGATATCGGGCTTATATTACACTTTAATTTTGACGCTTATTTTTATTCTTAATTAATTAAGCCCTAATAATTAAGCATAAAACACATAATTCACATAATATTCACATAATTCCTCTTCATTTCTTCAAAATGAGTTACAAAGGTTAACCTAGACTATCACCTCAATATAAATGCCTAGGCTAGAAACACGAGTGTTACAATTATGGACTCGTTGAGACTTTGCTAAACTTGACGAGTAGAACCGTATAGAGGATTGGAAATAAGGACAGGGACTCGGCGAGTTGGCGGCCCAACTCGGCGAGTCAGGTCAACTGAGAGTTGACTTTGGCCAAAGGGTTGACTTTGACCTGGGGTAAAATAGTCATTTTACCCTAATTTTAGTTATCATTAATTAATTGAGTATTTGTGGGAATTGTAGTCGGGAAGCTACGGAGCAACATAGCACACATTTCTTCAGTGTGCTTGATGTCTTTGTGATTCAAGCATGTCTTTGTGTTATGTGTTCCGGACTTCAGTCCGATGCAGTATGCAGTATATGTGTTTATGTTAGTAGTTATGATTATGCTATGCTATGTTCAGTCAGTTTCCGGACTTCGATCCGATGCGGTTTCCGGACTTCGGTCTGATGTAGAGGGCAAGGCCCTGGTTAGTTTCGAACTGCGGTCCGATGCAGTTTTCGAACTTCAGTCCGATGCAGAGGGCAAGGCCCTGGTTAGTTTCTGGACTTCGGTCCGATGTAGTTTCTGGATTTCGGTCCGATGTAGTGGGCAAGGCCCAGTATGTGCTTATATGATATTGAATGGTATGTGGTAGTTTGGGGGAGCTCACTAAGCTTCGTGCTTACAGTTTTCAGTTTTGGTTTCAGGTACTTCCGCTAGCAAGGGGAAGAGCTCGGGATGATGACATGGCACACACCATAGTTACAGTTTTATCCTGGGAGTCAGACTCTGATATTTTGTCATTAGTTGTGATATGAGACATATTTTATAATATTTTGAGACACGTGACTTATGGTTTTTATTATATGATATTTTGATTTTATGGTTTAGTAATGTGTTAAAACAAAAAAAAATGGTTTGTATTTTAGGACGTTTCAGAATACAGAATTATTTGCTAAGAAATATTCAATAGATCTAAGCTCCCAGTTTTATGTCCAAAACATATACCAATTACCTTTGATAGGTACTTTCACCCAACAGCAAAACACTGACGAATAGTGTACTTGGATGGATCACGAGAAGTGCCCTGAGGGAAAAGTTATACCCTAATGTTTCACGAATGGACTTGCATTTTTCTTTTGAAGGAATTTCAAAATAATTTTCTGACTGAGGAGACGAAGAGAAGTTCGAAAATATTCCACATCAATAGTAACCATAGATTCACCATCTCCAATGGTTCCATGGTTTGAGCACTGGAATCAACAGAGCATGAATAATATAACTTACATACTTGTTTTAGGTAGAATGGGTATGGGAAGTCGCAGAAGGTGGCACAACATCCTTCATGCTTGGCTCAACATCTCCCAAATGGGGTGCAACTTCTCCATGATGGCCGAAATAGAGGCTACATACGAGATTGAGAGGATGACAGGTGAGCTTTTGTTTCAGCGATTGAAACTTTTTTGGGGTCGAGGTCGACTTCTATGGGGATGGTAATGAAGGGACGATGGTTGTTGAAGAACAAACACCCATGATGAACAATTTTGTATCCTACAAAATCATATTCCAAATCGATTAGAAAGTATTACTTAAAAAACCGATTTCAAATAATCAATGGATTTCACAGATGAGAAGATAAGCAATAAAATTGATTTCAACAAATCGTTTTTTGCGAAGAAAGAAATCGATTTCAACAACTGATAGAATCTAAAAAAAGAAAATTTTGAGAAAAAAGAAAATCAATTTCATCGGTGTTGGTGGAGGAACTCACGACACTGATGGATGCGGGAGGTGGAAGTATTGGTGGATAGTGATCGGTTGGTTGTGACTTCACCGGTGAATGGTGGACGAATCTGATGCGGTGGATGAAGTTGGAGGTGGCTACAACTGTTGAGCAAGTCAGAGACGTGTTCTACCACACACGACTAGGTCAAATATATTTACCTTATTTCCTTAATTGTAGGATTCAAATAAATGATTTCCATAATTAAAAGTACAAAAGGTCTAAAATACCCTTAAATGATTTATTTAATTATTTATTATTTTTTTCAATTCTTATTGGTGCATTTAGGTACACAGTAGTTGCTAAAAATATTTGAACCTATATATATATATATATATATATATATATATATATATATATATATATATATATATATATATATATATATATATATATATATATATCATTGAAATGTCTCAAATATCGTACTCATAATTATTTATGCCACTTATCTAATGTGTAACTAACATCAGGGTGAATTTGACGATGAATATTTGGAAGCTTTTATTTTTAGCTTTTAACAAAAAAAACTCGATTTAAAAACTATTGTTCGTTTAATAATACGGACGTTTAACTTTCAGTTTAAACAAATAGCTAAAAACTATTTCTTGTATCGTTAAAAAAAAACTATTGTGCTTTTATAATCAATTTCTTTAACTATCCTAAAAATTATATTTAATTTTGTCAAACATTCATATATAAATAAAAAAATATAATTTCTTACTACCAGCTACGATCTAGTTTTACCAAACAAATCATATAAAATAAAATTTTGAGTACTTTGGATTGTAATGTTTGAATGTTCAGCAATCATAAGGTATTTTTTGTGATATTCTTCTTCTTCTTTTTAAAAAAAAATTCTGGTTTGATTTAATATTTGACTAAAATCCAAATATTTACATCCCAAAGTAAAACAAAATTATAGATTATAATCAATGTTAATAACATATAATTATGGTTCTTAAGCGATGAATATGTTAAGAATATAGATACGATATCATTGTTCTTTTTACCCAACGGTCAATTCAAACGGATATCAGGAGACAACCACATGACACCCTTACGTGCATTTCATCAAAAGAAAATCCTCGAAACACACTCCCACTTCAGTACAGTGGCGTATCCAACCTGGAAGTCAAGTGGGGTGTGTATTGACCGTTGACCGGAAATCAATTGCCAGATCCATTGTCCCTAATATTTTGTTAAACATATGTCATAACTTATATTTTGCAACCAAATACCCTAAACTAAAAATCCAATTAACCAAGAATTACAATTTACAACTAACAAAATCCGACAGAAAAAAGCCCCGGTTTATAATTTAGCAAAATCAAACAAAAGAAACCCAATCATTTAATAGTTAAAGTTTACAATAATAATTAAACCAATAACTAACCATTACTGCCAAGGAGATACAAATAAAACTAATAGTTGAATTTATCTATTTAACAAAGATGGAAGAATAGATGGCTCTTCCTGGGTTTTTTCTCCAAAGTTGGCAGGAAAAAGGGTGAGAAAAAGAGCTGAGCGGGAAGGAATTACTAAATTAAAAGGTTTGCAGAAGTTTCAAATGTAGGGGCCATCAAATATCAAGTGGGGACAAGCTGTAAGTTAATAAGATTAAAAGAAAAAATATGTTTAATATAACATTGCATCCGCCACTGCTTCCGTACACCACCTTCTACCCTCAACGGTCATATTAACCCCACCACAACGGTCATATTCACTCTCACCACCATTCTCCACCGTCAGATCTCCATCCTATGGTCCAAAACCACCGCATCCCTCTGCCAAAAACAAAGGAAAAACAACACCCTGGTTTTCTGATTTATATAAGAAAAATCTTATATGTGTGCATGATTTTTTTGGGTAGTGTTACTGTTGCGTAGTTGAGAGAGAGTGAGTGAGAGAGGAGAGGAGAGGAGAGGAGAGGAGAGAAAAAAAACACAATCTTTTCGTCTTTTAATCTTTTAATCTACAAATCTTGATTTTTTCACGATTCAAATGATGGGGTTTTCATAAATTACTTCTTGATTTTTACATTAGGGTCTTTGAAATCGTTAGGAATGATTCAATTCTTTTTCATTAGGGTTTAAATTTGTTAAAAAAAAATCTGGGTTTTTGATAAAGATCACTATGGAGTTCTTCAAACTGCCAATGGCTGGAATGTGTTGTTCAAAATCTGGATCTTTCTTGAGCTTTGGGTTTGAACAAGTTATGGCGGCGGTTGAATTGCATTCATGGTAAAGATTTCTTCAACCATCATCATCTCCCCAGAGTGTGTGTTTTTCGGAATCCGATGATCATTTTGAGGTAAACTTTTTAAATTTTCTTACATCAAATTCTTTGATTCTTTTCAATTGCTCATACACATTTCACATTCATATTCTTTATTGCACATACATTCATACGTTTTTATTCAATTCATTGGATTCCATTTTTAAAAACCCTTTCTTTGTTTCTTTTAACTACACACACTCTCTCATTTTCTTGATTTCTTTTCACAAACATTTATAATTTGACTGAATTTGATTTATACATATCTATATATTTACATTTATATACACGAGAGCGAAAGTGAAGAACTTTGGAAGGTTTTAAAGAATGTTGGCTGGGTGTTCTTCTTCTACATTTAGTAACTTCCCTTCAATGAGCACACAAAGATTGGATTTGCCATGCAATACTAACTTCCCTCGTAAAGAATCAACAAGATCGCAGCCAGTTATTAGACCTGTGGGCCCTATATCACTCGACAACAACAACAACAACAACAACACAATAGAAGCAAGAACAACCAACTGTTCACTTAAGCACACTGTGGTAGAAAAAAAGAACGATATCTGGGATAACAGAAACAAAGGGTTAAAAAGACTTTACCAAGATGAACAAGATGAATCTTTTCGAGCTAAGAGGAAAAGGGGTTGCAGTAAAGTCGAAGAATTTGGTGAAAATGAAGATAATTTTTGGTTCAGCAAACAGGGGTTCGTTCTTGATCATTCTGCTACTTCACTTCCATGGAGTTTTGTGAATGAATTAGCGGATTTAGGTGAAAGGGGAGTTTCTTCAGGAAGCCATAGACAGAGGGTTGTGAATGAAACGTCATCGGGGTCGGGATCGGGATCGAGGAGCAGTTCGCCGGAAAGTCATCGGAGTTTGGATGTAGGAGGTACGAACGGCGTAGGTGCACCAAACCCTAATCAAAGTTTGGATTTATTAGCGATTGGGAACACGAACCATGATGAAGAAGTTGGATTTGAGCTTATAAGTTTGCTTTTAGCTTGTTTGGAAGCAATCGGTGTTAAGAACATAGCTGCAATTAACCATTTCATTTCAAAATTAGGCGAATTAGCGTCTCCGAGAGGCGATTCTTCAATCTCCAGACTTGCTGCTTATTACACAGAAGCTTTAGCTTTAAGGGTTTCGAGAATTTGGCCGAATATTTTCCAGATTTCTATTCCTAGAGAGATTAATCAGGTCGAAGAAGAGAATGGGACAGCTTTACGTCTCTTGAATCAAGCAACCCCAATTCCTAAATTCATCCATTTCACGTCAAACGAGATTCTGCTAAGATCGTTTCAAGGGAAAGACAAAGTTCATGTTATAGATTTTGACGTAAAGCAAGGTCTTCAATGGCCGAGCTTTTTTCAGAGTTTAGCTTCCATGAACAACCCCCCGAGCCACGTCAGAATCACCGGCGTCGGAGAATCCAAACAGGATCTCATCGAGACGGGAGCTCGGCTTTCCGGATTCGCCGAGGCCTTAAACCTAGAATTTGAATTCCATCCGGTTGTTGATAGATTAGAAGATGTGAGACTGTGGATGCTTCATGTTAAAGAAGGCGAAACTGTAGCAGTAAATTGCGTCTTACAGCTTCACAAAATGCTGTACGACGCCACCGGCGGCGCTCTTAGAGACTTTTTCCGGCTAATTCGAAGCACAAACCCTAGCGTTGTGGTGATGGCGGAGCAAGAATCCGAGCATAACGACGCTGTTTTGGAAAAGAGAGTATCGAATTCATTGAAGTATTATTCTGCTATCTTTGACTGTATCGATTCTGTGTTTCCATTACAAAGTCATTCTCGGATCAAAATCGAAGAATCCTTCGGACGTGAAATCAGAAACATAATCGCGTGCGAAGGGCTTGAGAGATTCGAGAGGCACGTTGGGTTTGATCAGTGGTGGCGGTCGATGGCGGAGCTCGGCGGATTCAGAAGCGTGGAGATCAGCGAGAGGGAGTTTCTACAGAGCCAAATGATACTGAAAATGTATGATCATCCATTTGGTCCGAATTCCTTCAAAGTGGAGAAGCAGCAGCAGAGGCGGGTGTCTGATGGCGGTGCCACCGCCGGTGTTACTCTGAGCTGGTCTGATCAGCCTCTTTACACCGTGTCGGCGTGGGTCCCGTCGGATGTCGCCGGAAGTTCGTCGGCGTTTCAGCAAGCAGCAGCGTGATGTTGAAGAAGAACAGTTAGGAGGTCAGATTGTTGGGTATAAAGTTAACAATTCTTTGTAGGGGTAAAAATGTCATTTAGATCATTCTTTCATTCATTTGTTGCAGATAGAAATTTCATATTTGTTTAAAGAAAGAGTCAATTTTTTTTATATAGACATTTGAGGGTAGAGTAATTTATTTAAGGGTAGTTCTTGGAGTCATTTTCTTTTTTTATATTGATTATTATTCAAAGTGATTTATTTATTCAAGGTGATTTATTTATCCAATATTTCCTCTTTCATTATAGTTTTATTATTATATATTGGAGCTTTTGTGAAATTTTTATGTGTGTTTAGATGAAGGGAGGTCTGTAAGTAATTTAACTTATCTAATGTGAAAGCTAATAGTTATCTATCTAAATAATCAAATAAGTGACACGAGTCATTTTTATCGTCTAACATTATATAAAACCAATCACCAATATCAAACAATTGATTTATGATCCGCTTACAATTTCTTTCTGTTTATCGTCTACCTAT
This sequence comes from Lactuca sativa, assembly GCF_002870075.4. Classification (NCBI taxonomy): domain Eukaryota; kingdom Viridiplantae; phylum Streptophyta; class Magnoliopsida; order Asterales; family Asteraceae; genus Lactuca; species Lactuca sativa. The sequence continues at coordinate 10,569,439 of NC_056628.2, forward strand.
ATTAAATGACGACAAACACATTAAAATATTATTAAAAATAATTAAGTATGACACATGTCATTTTTGACATGATTGGAGAATGATAAGAAAAAATTTTAGAAGGATTTTTAATTTCTCTTTATTTATATAAAAACACTTTCAAAGTTTCAAGGCCATATATATGAATTTTATAGGCCAGTCCAATTTGTAAATAAAGATCCATCCCATCTTATGTAATTTTTTGTTGGGCTAGTATACAAGAGAAACACTTTGTTTGTTTGTTTGTTTTTTTTAATTCTTTTAGATATAAAATATAATATGTATGATGTTATTATAACAATATTGTCAAAATTGAGATCTTAGTCAAGGTCGTTTTACATTTCACATGGACGAGTGGTCATAAGATCGGATCATAATCCAAAGATCCTACAAAAATTAACTCATATTAGAATTTTCTCGCAAGATATTTGGTGTGAAGCATATACATTATAACTTGATGTTGATTAAAACATTGATAGTGGAATCAACCGTAATATTATGAGTATGTACTGCTTAATTTGAGATAAAATTGATGAAATGGCGATGCTCTACATAACTTCTTGCAACTTACAATGCTCGATTTCAAGTTAAATAAACAAATTTTTGAGAATCAGTTATATTTAACACTAAAGAGGTGATATCGTGATTGTAGTGCGATCGGGATTATTTGTCACTTATACGATTTTAAAATCATAAGATCTTAAAATCAAGATCGAGATTTTAACAATGATAGAGATACAAATACACATAACATTGTTTTTAGAATGAACGCAACAAAGTGTGTTAATATATTAAACTCACTTTTTGGCTTAACTAATTAAGTCATTTTATCCTGATTAAGTATGTGTAAATATCAGTGGAGGGCTAGACCATTCCATCCTGAATGAATGGGAAAGGGCTTGGAATTGGAATGAGGTAGAGATGCACAAATACCGGCTTTAATCCAGTTTTAGTTATAATCATATCGTTTATTTTCAGAAGTGAAATTAAGTTAAAAGATCGTCTTTTTTTTTAGTTATAAAAAAAGTCAGTTTTTTTTTTTTGTTGAAAAAACCGGTTTCAGTATTCCATAATAATTTATTTATAACCGGTGGTTCGGTTTTAACCTAACTAATTTTTTAAAAAAATGGTCCGGTTAAATTTTTTTTCTTGATGTGCACTTGATAAAATATTTTACAAAACCCACCAAATAAAATGTTCTTAATCAAGTTACAAAATAAATGTTCAACCACATAAATATTTTAACAAACAAATATAAAGATACAAGGGAATAAATATTGAAAAAAGGACCACGAGATATATTGGTTCACCTCAAAGGCTCAACATGAGGCTATCTCCACCCTATAATTTACATCATGCCTCGTAGGATTCACTATCTACTATCTAGGTCCACTAATTCATGAGTACTCCTCTAAAGATAGAGCTCGATTGTTCGAACTGTAGTCTAAGTTATACTGCTAGGATCATGCACACTAATATTAAACACATATGGAGCTCATATCAAAGTTGAATCACTCAAACAAAGCTAATCATAAATAAGATAACTAGAGAAGTAAGTGATAGTTAACCCCATAATTTAACTATGCCTTTGAAAATGAAGTCTTCATGTTACTAGACTTCCAGAGCCACTAAAACAATCAATTAGTTAATCGGATAAGTCAAGTGTTGATGATACCTGGAATTGTCATCAATGAGCTTGGGATCTAACATATGGATGTCATTTGGCTGGTTATTGATTTAAAATTCAGTAACTAACTCATAAAATATATAATTTCAAGACTAAATGAAACTTTGTCAATCAAATAAATAATGTGTGTAAAGATTAAGAGATATATCTCATCAACAAAAGAACGAGTAGGTTTTAATTTAGTTTGGGGGTCAAAAACCATCAAAGCAATATTTTTGTATAATATACATATACATAAACTAATATTCGATTCGATTGACTATTAAAAAGTACGTTCAACTTAAGGACATGTCACCCGGTACACATAAAAGAGGCAGCGTTATTCTTTGACAAGGGACTGCGCAGGTCTATCGAGGATATGGTGGTATGTGGAGGCCTCTTCTTTGGAGACATTCAGTGGCGCTTGGCTTCCTTACCTATTCGTTTCGGTGGTTTGGGTTTGTACTCAGCCTACAAGGTTTCCTCCTACGCATTTGTAGCCTCGAGGGCCCAATCTTGGGCATTACAAGACCACATCTTACGTGACAGTGGCATATGTGGTATGGACGCGGATTACCTGTGTGTTATGACTCGTTTCCGTGATACGATTCCGGGATTTGACTGTAGCGGTTTCACTAATAAGGACACCGCCCTCCCCCCTAAATCCTAAAAAGCTTTGGTGTGTGCCCTTTTTAGCAAAATCATCCAAGATATGGAAGTCAACTTCGACATGACTGTAAGACAGAAAGCAGTCTTTGAGTGTCTGCGGACGCCTCATGCTCAGGATTTTCTGCTAACTATCCCTATTGATGGTCTTGGCCAGCATATGTCTCCTGTGGAGTACCGAACTATCCTTTGTTACCGCCTCATGATTCCCATATTCCCAATTGACGAGATATGCTCAGTTTGTCGCAAGGCATGTTTGGATACCTTTGGGGAACACGCGGTTCATTGTAGAGAGCTCCCTGGTTTCAAGTATAGACATGATGTGGTTTGATATGTTCTCTTTGATGCTTGTCGGCATGTTGGTATTTCTGTGAAGAAAGAAGCGCCGGTGAACTTTTTGACGGACCCGCAGGATGGCAGGTCCACACTTAGACCGGCTGACATTTTGGTCTTTGGATGGATAGGAGGGAAGCATGTGTGCGTGTATCTTACTGGTGTCTCTCCTCTCGTTGGTTTGGGGAGCGGAGGTTTCGCAGTTGGGCATGCCGCTTTGAAAGCCGATGCGTGCAAAGTGGTAAAGCACGAGAATGCATGTAGAGAAAATCAACATGTGTTTTTTTCTTTTGCATTTGATACATTTGGTTTTCTCGCACCAGAGGCGGTGGAGCTCCTTAATAGAGTCCAACGAGTCATCCAGAAAGGGCTAGCGGCGCAGCTTGTTGTCCATTTGCCTTCAATCGATATGTATTGAACTTTATATATATATATATATATATATATATATATATATATATATATATATATATATATATATATATATATATATATATATATATATATATATATATAAACTTACATCAAAATTGTGACGAAACACAAAGTCGATAAAAACCAAAATCTGACTAGTACACTTTGCTTTTGTTTTCTTAGATTCTTTTTTAGGAAGGTATAATTAAAGCTTGTAATCATCAAAAGATGGGTTATATAGTCGTGTATGTATTTTGTTCTTTTATTAGAACTTTTTATGACTTGAATGGGCTCATTAGGATAAGATTTGGCCCAACAATCAAATAGTCATAATCAGTCTTTTGTTAAGATCGGAATTGTATGCATAATTGTATTCGGTTTGCAAGACCGGGATAGAACCCTAAAATCTAACATAAAATGACATGTAAAATACATTGGTCAGTTTACCAATTTATAAATTATAATTTTTTTAAAAGAAAATACAGCTCATGTAAAATTTATGATGACAACCTACATACACACTAAAAGAATGTTATTCTATAAACTACTGATTTTAGAAACTAAAAACCCACGTCACATAAATTGTTGGGTTAATTGGATTTATAAGTGCAGAGGTATTTTAGAAATTTTTTTATTTTAATTGTTTTTTTTTTTAGTTTTCGTGTTAGAGTCAAATTCATTATGTTTTAGTATATAATGCTCCCCGAGTTTTTTCCAAAGGTGTATTCACAACTTGTTTTTGATTAAGTAAGAGAAGTCTTTAGCATCAAACAACTATCCCTTGTTTCTTTGTTTTTCTCTGTTTCGTATCTTTCTTCTATGTTCATGTTTTTCTTGTCTTTGAAGGGCCTCCACTTCTAAACCTACACTTAGTATCATTTTGTAAAGATTAATAGTTTAGTACAATCCATGATATTCATTAATTCCTATATATACATATTTTATTTCCTACAAAAATAATGATGTATACATAGATTTAAAATAGTAACTCCTTTATTTAATAGGAACATTGACACATGACAAGTGTTTGATGGATGTACATATTTTTTAGATGAAAGTTAACGTGGTGCAACTCTGAAAGTATGTTATACTTGCCGTTACATTATAGTTAATATGACTTATGTTAACTATTAATTATTAAAGTATTGCTAACCTTGTTTAATAAAGCTTTCTAAAAAAGACATGGTTTTCATACATTTAGTTATTTTAACAAATAACTATTTTTTAATAAGCACGAAGTTTGCGACGTACTTGGAATCAAATAATTAGGTGAGTTGGTCCCATATAGTTGTTATCTTCTTTGCTGTGGATTCAACGAGCATGTTTGAATTGCGTTTTTCATCAATCCGCCTACAGTTGGCGTTGATTTAGTTGGTATTGCGTATACCTCAATTCAGGATAATTTATTCAGTCAAATTTAGATTCACACTGTAACGACAGAATTTCAAAGCAAAGTCCTTTCAATTTTATAAAAGATAATGGAGATATGGATCTATATTCTTTCTATACATCACCTTTAATACGATATTCTTTAGGAAAATGACAAAAATACCCTACGAAGTTTCTAGGGTTTACCCGTTGAGTCCCTAAAGTTTTTGTCGGACTTTATGGGTCCCAAAACTAGGATATGACCTGCTCTTTAGTCCCTGTCAACCTGTAATAGCCGGTTCAGTGAGCTTTTAGACCAAAAAAACTTACATTGTGCCCCTATAAAGCCAAAAAAACAAGTTTAGGGATCAATATGAATTGAGTGTGAATCAACTTTAGAAGTAAAGGAAAGTTTTTTTTTTGTATAGATTGATCTCCGATCTTATTTTTTTGGCTTTATAGGAGCACAATGCGAGTTTTTTTTTTGTCTAAATAGTCACTGAACCGGCTATTACAGGTTGACAGGGACCAAAAGAGCAGGTCATGTCCTAGTTTAGGGACTCATAAAGCCCAACAAAAACTTTAGGGACTCAACGGATAAACCCTAGAAAGTTCGTAGGGCATTTGTGTCATTTTCCCTATTCTTTAATTTGTATTAAATTCAAAATAAAGATTTGTAAAAAATTAATGCTTTCAAGGTTGGTGAATGGTGACCCAATGGATAGATAAATAAGGTGGAAGAATAGAAGACCCCGAGAAGGTGAATCCTAGCCAAGAATCATGGATAATCTACGACCTCAAACGGACCCTCAATCATGGTTCCATAGGTTAGTTCAATTTAGGATAGCAAATCATTGCATTAATGATTATTAGGAGTATATTGGAAGAGGTTAGGATTTATTATGCTATGGAACCCATGCAAGTGATATACGGTCATTAGGAGTATATTGGAAGAGGTTAGGATTGGTTTGGACTTGAATTGGTGGCTTAATATTGCGAAAACCTCGAAATTTTGTGTATAGCTCCATTATTCCGAGTAAAATTTCAAGAATAAATTCACTCGATCAAGTATCAATCTGGAAAGATTTCATTTATCTTGTGTAACTTTTGCATGCAAGGTCCAAATTAAGTCTAGTTTCTTCACATGTCTTCCTATGATCATACGAAAGTTATGTAATGATAAAAATATGATGTTAAATATTAAGAACATTAACTAGAGTGGATGGAGTGTAATTAGTTTTTAATTACTCAATGAATACTTATCTACATGTGACATTTATGAATCGAGACGACTTGGGAATTGGAGTAAAAGTCTTGCAACTAGTTAAGGTGAACTATTATCCAAAAATACACGTCCCTATCCTAATTTAATGATTTAAATTTTTATTTTTATGTGATAACATATATCTATTTCAACTCAAATCAAGTTCAGGGGTTTGTTTTCGGGTTCAAAATACATGTTTTAGAGTAAAATTCATAGAAAAAACAACTCCAAATTGAATCAAATTTGGAACCCTAAGTTACCAAATACCCCAAATAATAGTTCGCAACAGTGAATTTGTGCCATAGATGCAGTGATATGCGATTATTAGGAGCTAAAAACACGTAGAACTCATACCTTTTGCCTTTGAAAAACTTGACATCAGAAGAAGAATGAAGTAGGAACTCGTGAGGCAGTAAACACGGCGTGAGTGGAATGAAAGTAAAAAGAGAAGGTAATTTTTTTAGGTTAAAAACCCTAAAAATTGAATGCGTTTAAAAAGTCACCACGTCGTGGTCGGGGCATCACGTCGTGGTCCATTAGTGAAAAATATACGTATGTTAACTATGAAATCACCACATCGTGGTGACTATCACCACGTCGTGGTAAATAAATTAACTTATTTTTGGGGAAAAGATCTCATGAAAACATCCACCCCACACTTATTCCATGTTTGTCCTAAAAGCCAGATCCAGAAAAAAAAAATTAGAAGAGTGAAAAATCAACAAAACAAAACAAAATAAGCAAATAAAAGAAAAGCAAATAAAATAAATTAACTTATTTTTGGGGAAAAGATCTCCCCGACCCTGAGCGTTTCCGTTAGGAATATCTCAAGATTCAGAAGTGCAGGTTCATTTTGCACAAGATTGAGATAGACACTCTGCAGCAAACAAGTACCCGTAGACACGCAATCCATCCAGTGATCTAGAAAGTCTCTAAAAGCCAATTGACAGGAAACGCGAAACCAAGGACAACCCGAGCTTCCTAAGAACCAACCTGAAGGACTACACTTCCAGTATGAGAGAGAACGTTTGGAACTTTGGAATGGCGATCACGCCAGTGATGATCTTGCCATAGAAGGACATTATGTTCTAGGTACTAAAAAACTCTACCCTTCCGAGAGCTGAGGACCATCTGAGACTCCTTACGGAGATTTGGTCCAACCCTCGTCAGACCGCTACTACTTTCGGATATTCCACAAGCTTCATCCCAGATCGATCCACTTCTTAGACTTGATAAGTGCTTGCCCAATGTCACTCTTCGTATCCCACTCATCTTGATAGAAACCATTAAGAACCCTAATTTCGTAGACATACCTGTAGGAAATCGCTAACTACACGAGATGGAATCTGCATCCCATAGGTGAAGGTTTGTTGAAATGACAGACACAGGCCAGAGATCACTTGGGAGTGCAAGGCAAACCGAATAAGAAGTACCCTCATCTCATTACTCGGTCATTCATACCTACTTCCTTGCCTAAACCTGAATTTCGGGACGAAATTCCATCTAACGGGGGGATGATGTGACAACCCGAAATTTATTCCGTCATTTTTAACCCCTTTTCCGTTAATAAGCCTCGTTTTTTTTAACTGTCCGTTAACTTTTGGACTGGTTAATTAATTTGGGACTTTTTAAATGACTTAGTAAGGGTTGAAACAAATTAGAAACACCCTCATTAATCCCTTGGAAAATTTTAGTTTCAACCAAGTCAAAATACGACCACTAAATCGGGTGCGACCAAAAGCCCCGTTTAACGGTAGTATTGGGTAGATTTCCACTGAGCCTCAACTCAAACTCCTATATAAGGGGGAGTGGACCTCATTTCCACCCTTTTCACACTCTCACTACACTCTCTCTCTACAACTTTTTTTTGCGCCAAAAACGCCCGTTTCGAGCCCTAAACAAGTAAGCAATCCACCCTAACTTGTTGTATAGATTATTTAGCATGAAAATTCGAGTTTAAGACATAAAATAGGGGCAAGATTATGTGTTTACGGCCCAAGAACACTCTTGGACCGTGAACACCATTAAATGGGGTTTTTAAGCCCCAAAACCCCTCTAAATTACCCCTAAGGCTTAGATATAGCTAAATGACTTATGGAAACGAGCTTAGAACACCTTGAACTAGAATTTTGGGGAGTAAACTTGAGTTTACTGCCCAAGAACATGCTTGGGCCGTAAACTCCTCTTCATGGGGAGTAAACTCAAGTTTAAGTGTTAGAAATGCCCTCAAACACCTCCTATGGCCTTGGAAAATATCTAGAAGCAACCCTCAATGAAGTAAAGACTTTAAACTTCAATTAATCTTAGGAAATAGGAGTTTACGACCGTAAACCCCCCTAGGAAAGTTCCATGGGCCGTAAACTCCTAAAAGGTGCCCAAATGATGCCCTAAACTCCCCATTTGACTTGGAAATATGCTTAGGATTTTATTCTCTATCATTTAAGCCCTTAAAACACCAAAGGAATATGTACATAGGATCTTACAGCCGTAAACTCCTTGTTTAGGGCCGTAAACTCCTATTTGGTCCATTTAGATGCCTTAAATCCACTCATGTGCCTTATATTTGGACCTAGCATAAATCTATAAGTGATATAAGACATTTTGGCATCCTAGAACACCCTCACCATGATTTTACGGCCGTAAACTCATGGGGAGTTAGTCCCAGGGCCGTGAACTCTATAAAGAGTTTACTCTTGAAGAGTAAACTCCCTATCTAGGCCATACACACCCTTAAACGTTACCCGGGACACTCCAAGCACTTAACCAAAGTGTTTTCCGCACTTTAGAATGTGTATACTTGTTTAATTAGTATTATATGTACTAATTGTATGTAAACATATGTTATCATATGTTAATAGGTCAATAAGTGTGCTCAAGTCTTTACTTGACACCGAGCACCCAACCGACACCTTCGTTCGATCCACTTACATCAGGTGAGTTCATACCCCTGAATGAACCTTTTAAATATTTTTACATGTTTTATGGGGGGAATACAAGTTAAACATGCCAGTTATCATATCAATCACATGTGATTGATAACCCTCATGCACAAGGATTTATTACACTGTCAACTGTTTTACCAAATTTGATACTGTAAATGGTTTTCTAAAATGTCTTTACTTGTTCAAATCTTTACTTATATTGTTTATCAAAGCTATAACCAAATGCGTTTATGAAAGGTTTTCTAAGGATTTCTAAAGGCTTACAAACTTATTTTACAAAAGAATACCAAGTCGTGATTTTCTTAAGTATAAAGGTTTTTCCTAAAGTTTTTCATCAAAGTTTTATCCCATGTTTTTATACTCCTACTTGGTTAAGATACTACTGTTTCACTTCTACTTAGTTTAAACTCCTACTTGATAACGCTTTCACTTCCTGATACGCTTATACTTGTTAACGCTCCTACTTCACTTATACTTGTTAACGCTTCTACTTCACTTATACTTGTTAACGCTTCTCTACTTCACTTATACTTGTTAACGCTCCTACTTCACAATACGATTTTACTTCACAATACGCTTTTACTTCACGATACGCTTCTACTTCACGAGACGCTCCTACTTCACGATACGCTCCTACTTCACGATACGCTCCTACTTGTTAACACTTATACTTTGTGAAACACTCCTACTTTGTTAAACACTTAAACTTCGTTAAATGCTTCTACTTAGTTAAATGTATGCATGTGCTTGTATAAGCTATATAAATAATGTTTAAAGGACTTAGGAAGGCTAGTTCGCCCTATTTCCTTTTCTTCGTTGAGATGTAGTCTGGTGGGATCGGATGTCCGTCCGAAGGTCGTTTGATCATTAGTTATATATTATGTATACAAGCATAGACATATAGGTTTACATTAGTCAGTTCAGTTGTGAGTCTCTATCATTAGTCCGGTATTTTACATCAGATCTCACTATACGAGATACATCTTCAGTACACGGCCTTCTCCGTTGTCAAGTTGGTAACCAGAGTCTCTTGTAGGGATAGCGGACATTGTGTGTATAGATCTATACAGGATTGACACCCCCGCACCCCGACTGCTAGCTACAGTCCACGGCCTACCAAGCCAAGGGGTGACAAATGTCATACTTACACCGACGCTTGCAGGGCATCAAGTTCTCTAGTGTCTATCAGTATGGTTACGAGTATCTCGGGGTTACCTTATAATTCATGGCCTTAAGGTAATGGGTTTTAACACTGTATTCACTATTTTTAGACCTTGCTAGACGTATCATTCATTTGATATTGTCTGGGGTCTATATTCACTATTTTTAGACCTTGCTAGACGTATCATTCATTTGATACTGTCTGGGGTCTGTATTCACTGTTTTTAGACCTTGCTAGACGTATCTTTCATTTGATATCGTCTGGGGTCTGTGTCTCCCTTTTGTTAGACTGAGCCAGGCGTGTCGTTCATTCGACACTCTCGTGGAGTCTATGATTTCTTTGCCTTAGTCAGCAGTATCTCCTGCTGAGGCATATGATATTTTCCCTTAGTCCGTTTACTAGTAATATTCTCCTACTTTCCATAAAATCAAACACCGTATTTTGGTAATGATAGTGTTTAAGGGAAAATTACTTTTTACAACATAACTCTGTCGGGTCTTGGTAGAAGACTACTTTTATTTAAGAAAATATAGGATTTTCTGGAAAGGACTCTAATACACCCTTGATTCTAAACTACTACTACTTATAAAGTTATTTGGATAAAATTACACTAAATACTTATGAACTCACCAGCATTTGTAAAAATGCTGATACTCGCTTTCAAATAACTTGTATTCTCAGGTCAGCAATAGACAGGTACATTCCAGGAGCTTTTGATGAAGACAGTTTAGTACCAAGCTGCACCTATATTACTACTTGTATTACTTTGATGTTTCTATGTAATGTAAACCCTGTAAAACTATTACTATTAATGCAATGGTTGTTGTACTTTGATTACTATACTGCATATGTTGTGATACTTGACATGAAGTCATCCACCCCAGAACGTTTCCGCCGTTCTGGTTTGGGGTGTGGCAGACTATATCAACATACAATGGCTCCTACCCTGCGATCACCATTAGATATTCTTCGGGAAATCGTCTCCAATTTTGTGTTCTTCTAGTTTTTCAATTTCAGGGTTTTCCAATCTCGAGACGTGATCGACCGCCACATTTTACATACCCTTTTTGTCCCTGATCTTGATGTCAAATTCTTGCAAGAGCAGTACCCATCGGATCAATCTTGACTTAGCATCCTACTTATCAACTAGATACTTAATAGCATAATGGTCAATAAAGACAATAGTTTTGGACAATACTAAATAAGGGCGGAATTTGTCAAGAGCGTAAACAACGACCATAAGTTTTTTTAGTGGTAGTATAATTTTCTTGGGTCGGGTTTAGTGTTTTGCTTGCATAATATATAGGTTGAAAATGCTTATCAACCCTTTGTCCAAGGACCGCTCCTACTACAAAATCACTAACATCGCACATGAGCTCAAATGGGAGGTTCCAATTCAGGGCAATTATGATCGGGGTATTGGTTCATTTCTCTTTTAATAATTGAAAGGCTTCAAGACATTCGTTTGAGAAGTCAAATGTAGCATCTTTTAAAAGAAGTTGAGTTAGTGGCCTAGTAATTTTTGAAAAATCTTTTATAAACCGACGATAAAATCCCGCATGGCCTAGAAAACTTCTTACCCCTTTCACGTTTGTTGGAGGTGGCAATTTAGCTATAGTGTCAACCATTTCACGCTCCACCTCTATCCCTAATTTGGAAACTTTATGTCCTAAGACAATCCCTTCTTTGACCATGAAATGACACTTCTCTCAATTTAAAATCAAGTTGGTATTTTCGCATCTAGCAAGCATCAAGTCGAGGTTGGACAAACAATCATCAAAAGAAGACCCATAAACAGAAAAATCATCCAAGAAAACTTCCATGAACTTTTCAACCATATCATGGAAAATAGCCATCATGCATCTTTGGAATGTGGTCGGTGCGTTGCATAACCCGAATGACATCCGTCGATAAGCAAAAGTCCCACTTGGGCAAGTGAACGTGGTCTTTTCTTGGTTTTGAGGATCAATAGGGATATGAAAATATACTTAAAAACCATCTAGAAAGAAGTAATAAAAGTGACCTGATAATCTTTCGAGCATTTGATCAATAAAATGGGTAAAGGGAAATGGTCTTTGCAAGTGGCATCGTTTAGCTTGTGATAATCGATGCACACTCGCCAACCGTGGGCCATCCATAAAATGATGATAGATTTAAGATTTTCAAAACCAACCAATTTAACAAATTGTTTACAATAATAGTTTTCAAAACATGTTCAACATCAGAGTCTCCTACAATCATAAGTCAAAAACATGAGGATGTGTAAGGTCACGCCTTTGTCTTCCCACAATCATCCAAAGTACTTGAAAAATAACCCAAACTGTAAGCCAATGCTTAGTGAGTTCCCCCAAAGTACCAAAACACAAACAAATAACATATATGATAACAACATATATGGTCCAATCAACCATCAGGTTGGAATAGTTAGGTTTTCTAAGCATCAAATACACTTTAAGCTAGGTAGCGGAAAAATCGAAACAACAACCTATGGATCTATGGTTTCTTACTATTACATCTACCCTAAGAAAACCAAAAATACAAAGGAAGAACACATACCTCTTGTGCAGCCAAAGATCTTCATGCTTGACTCCTCGTGCGTGCCACCTTGTTTGGATGATAAGGACCCATACCAGAATCCCTCTCTTGGTTCACACCCAATGAACTCAAAAGAGTAGAATAAAAAATAACTAGGAGGGGATGAACTATAAGGAGAGTTCTTCCACAAGGAGGGAGAAAGAAGTGGCAAAAATTCAAACCAAGAATGAGCAAGGAGGAATGAATCCCTTAGGCCCTATTTATAGCCTTGGATACCTCCTAGGGTTTTATCCTCAAGCGCATGTGGGATGGGATAACCCTAGAACTAAATTCCCCTTATCCAAAGGGAATTTTTGTCCACCACCCTTCTTTCTAGGGTTCTGGAACATTCCTGATTAACCAACTATTGATTAATTGATATTCAACCCTTCTATTATTTAAATTGTTAATTAATTCCCAAATTGTTTCCAATTAGTTTCTAATTAATTATTAAACCATAATTATTAATAAACTAATTACTCCTTTATTTACTCTACTTAATTTGAGTCTTGAGGGCAACCCAAGAGGACCTTACTATTATTAGAAATATCACCAATAGTTCATGACCTTGGACACACTTTCCAACAGTCTCCCACTTGGACAAGTCATCAACTACATATGGTCCACTACTTCTCTAATAATCAACAGAGAGAATGTCATCCAATGCATCTATCGAACTCTGATCTAATCAATTTCAGCTCTCAGATAAGTGATCATCTATTCCTTCATCCTCATGATATTTGTATGAATTTGAGACATGGATAATGAACAATCTTAGAATTCAAGATTATTTTTCCCGATAAAGGCTCGTGGAGACTGCATTTGACTATTAAATTGAACACATCCTTTTCAGTCAAGACCCGACCAGGTATTCATGATGTCAACACCAAATCTTCGAGGGGGCCATAGATATCGCTTATCTTGTTAAGGCAGAAGGGACGAATAAAATTCGACTACATAGTTTTTGTCTATTTTATCATGTCAGACATGGATATACCCGTTATAGCTACCTGGTATAGATAGCGTTGGAGTACACCAATACATAACAGAATCATACAGCAAAACCCCACATGTATCTCGGTTTGAAGAACATAAGATATTATTATCTTAGAATTACTCGTGACTATATCTATGAAGTAATCTCTAAGTGCAGGTTGTTCCAATACTTAAATTTCCATTAAGTACTCGTGAGTGTTGGCGCAATCACTATGTTATGCCCAATAAGAATGATCAATCCATAAATACTCATGAAAATCTTGAATCACTACTTACTTCCAAGAGTATGACCGACTGTGGAGGTTTGAGTAAATCAATACACAGGAAGTGGGTTCCAAACATGCAAAAGTGAAACACAGTAACAAATTAACAAAATTGATAACATCACTAGCACTTTATCAAGTCTCCATAAAATAAACATCAATTCGGTTACAAATTCAACTGCTAAATGTTTCAAGGACTATCAAACTAAACAACCAAACAATTACACAATATCATTAGCAGATCTAATGCCTATAGATCTAGTATGACTATCATGCTTGATCCTTGATAATCGCTTTGTGAACGGATTAGTTGGATTCTCCTATAACGATACCCTATTCACGACAATGTCCGCATCCTCAGCTCGATGTCTTACATAGTGGAATTTCCTTAGTATATGCCTTGAGTTACCATGGTCTTTGGGTTTCTTTAGTCAATGCGACCGCACCCTCATGTCACAGAAGATTTCTAAAGGATCCTTGATGTTCGAAACGACACCAAGATCATCAATGAAATTCTTCAACCATGTAGCTTCTTTTGCAGCTTCACTAGCCGCTATATACTCTGACACACATGTAGATTCTGCCACTGTAGACTGCTTGGAACTCTTCCAAGTAACCACTCATCCATTAAGAAAGCATACCAATCCTGATTGTGAACTTGAGTTGTCCCTATCAGTTTGGAAACTCGCTTCTGTATAACTTGTAATTCTCAACTCATCTTCACCCCCATATACTAAGAACATGTCCTTTGTTCTTCTTAGGTATTTCAAAATGTTTTTTACTATTGTCCAATGACTGTCACCTGGGTTGTCCTGAAAATGACTCACCATGCTCAGAGCAAATGAGACGTCAGGTCGAGTACATGGCATGGCATACATGATCGATCCTATAGAAGAATCATATGGGACTAGACACATTCTTTCCTGTTCATCACTAGAATTATTTATTGAGTTTTACACAATTTGATGCCATGTTGCATAGGTAGAAAACCTTTCTTGGAATCTTGCATCTTGAACCTCTTCAAGATCTTTTCCAAGTATGTACTCTGACTCAGTCCTATTAGACGTTTTGATCTATCTCATGCATACAAATAGGAAATTTAGCTACAGTAAATCTAGATACATGAGAATTCGATTTTGGGAGATAAAAAAGTTGGCTGGTATGATAACTTGTACATTATGCATAGAAATAGTCATTTTTAGCTACAACAAATCTAGACACATATGAGAATTTGGTTTTTGTCAGTGTTGTAAAAATCCCGACTAGGTCCCGATTAATCTCCGATTAATCCATAGGTGCTACTCGACCGATTAGAAGGCGCATAGCGATTAATCCATGTATACACAACAAGTGTAGAAGTAGAACCTGATAAAATTTTAACATTTTGAAGAAGTTATATCTCAATAGAAACTATTTGAGATATGATTAGTGTTGTATTATCATATTAACATATTTTGTTATCATATTAGTGGTATTTACGAACTTTTATAAGATATTAGTCAAATTTAATTTTTTAAAATTCAACAAATTAGCAATTAATGGTCACCGATTAATCTCCCGATTAATCACCGTCAAACCGATTAATCTCTTAACACCAGTCCACCAACTAGCTAACGTTGAGCGATTTTTACAACATTGGTTTTTGTATATATTAATAATGTTTTATTTATGTTATTTACAATTGTTTATCAATGTTATGTTTTAATGACTTAATGTCTTATAACATTAATGTTTGAATATGTTAGGCTATGCGGAGTGACTCGTTAAGGAGGGGTTGCCACCGGTCTCGCCAAACACCTCCCCTTAATTTGCGATAAGAGGGCTCGCCAAAAAGACTCGTCAGCCGACTAACAAGAGGAGAGGGAAGAGGGAAAGTTCCAATGAGTGTTTTCATTGGTCGCCTCTAATTTTCTTTTCTTTTTTATTTTTTTTTTCAAAAGTAAACCTTATTAAACTTATATACTACCACTCTCCAACTTTTACAATACACAAATGATAATCCTATGCGACAAAAGAAAATAAAAAGTAAAAAATTTATATGAAAACATACTAATGTTATCAGTCCCTTAAGAGGTAAGTGTGCTCCAAAACATGGAATCCAAATTCGGGGAGAAAGAATTTGATCAAATGACTTGGATGGAGTGATTCTTTGAAATAGAAAATATATGTTTCAAACCCATATAAGACAAATAGAAAATCAAATAATTATTTATTTTTATTTTCTGAACAATAAATCTAATTTATTTTTAAATTATTTCTTAGTTTTCTTTATGTCTACAACGATACTTAAACTCTTGACCTCAACAATGAAGGACACTACCTGATACCGTTGGACTAGTAGTCTTTTGATATCAAATCATTATTTATACATTTCAGTAAATTCATGTTTTGTGTTTAGTTTCTAAATAATTGATAAACAACCACTTGGGTTGTGGTGACTTGGTAAGACATGTGGAAGATATAATGGATAACTTATTGACCCATGTTCAAATCCTAGCACTACTAAGCCCTTATGGCCATGAAGGTTCGCCTGCAGTGACTCCAGGGCATGAGGCAAAGCCTCATATTTACAGCGGGGGATTAATCGGTGGGCGAAAGCTGGCCCGAAAACCCTCGTTAGGGAAGTTCCCTTTCCAAAAAAAAAAATTGATAAACAATAGAAATATAACTTCGTCGAATAATAATTTATATATATAGTTATTTTTTACAAGGTTTATAGTTAAATTTATTTTATAGTTCAAATAATCCTATGTCATCTAGCTATTGATTTAAATGTTCAAAAACCATATATATATATATATATATATATATATATATATATATATATATATATATATATATATATATATATATATATATATATATATATATATATATATATATATATATATATATATATCATTGAAATGTCTCAAATATCGTACTCATAATTATTTATGCCACTTATCTAATGTGTAACTAACATCAGGGTGAATTTGACGATGAATATTTGGAAGCTTTTATTTTTAGCTTTTAACAAAAAAAACTCGATTTAAAAACTATTGTTCGTTTAATAATACGGACGTTTAACTTTCAGTTTAAACAAATAGCTAAAAATTTAAAAACTATTTCTTGTATCGTTAAAAAAAAACTATTGAGCTTTTATAATCAATTTCTTTAACTATCCTAAAAATTATATTTAATTTTGTCAAACATTCATATATAAATAAAAAAATATAATTTCTTACTACCAGCTACGATCTAGTTTTACCAAACAAATCATATAAAATAAAATTTTGAGTACTTTGGATTGTAATGTTTGAATGTTCAGCAATCATAAGGTATTTTTTGTGATATTCTTCTTCTTCTTTTTAAAAAAAAATTCTGGTTTGATTTAATATTTGACTAAAATCCAAATATTTACATCCCAAAGTAAAACAAAATTATAGATTATAATCAATGTTAATAACATATAATTATGGTTCTTAAGCGATGAATATGTTAAGAATATAGATACGATATCATTGTTCCTTTTACCCAACGGTCAATTCAAACGGATATCAGGAGACAACCACATGACACCCTTACGTGCATTTCATCAAAAGAAAATCCTCGAAACACACTCCCACTTCAGTACAGTGGCGTATCCAACCTGGAAGTCAAGTGGGGTGTGTATTGACCGTTGACCGGAAATCAATTGCCAGATCCATTGTCCCTAATATTTTGTTAAACATATGTCATAACTTATATTTTGCAACCAAATACCCTAAACTAAAAATCCAATTAACCAAGAATTACAATTTACAACTAACAAAATCCGACAGAAAAAAGCCCCGGTTTATAATTTAGCAAAATCAAACAAAAGAAACCCAATCATTTAATAGTTAAAGTTTACAATAATAATTAAACCAATAACTAACCATTACTGCCAAGGAGATACAAATAAAACTAATAGTTGAATTTATCTATTTAACAAAGATGGAAGAATAGATGGCTCTTCCTGGGTTTTTTCTCCAAAGTTGGCAGGAAAAAGGGTGAGAAAAAGAGCTGAGCGGGAAGGAATTACTAAATTAAAAGGTTTGCAGAAGTTTCAAATGTAGGGGCCATCAAATATCAAGTGGGGACAAGCTGTAAGTTAATAAGATTAAAAGAAAAAATATGTTTAATATAACATTGCATCCGCCACTGCTTCCGTACACCACCTTCTACCCTCAACGGTCATATTAACCCCACCACAACGGTCATATTCACTCTCACCACCATTCTCCACCGTCAGATCTCCATCCTATGGTCCAAAACCACCGCATCCCTCTGCCAAAAACAAAGGAAAAACAACACCCTGGTTTTCTGATTTATATAAGAAAAATCTTATATGTGTGCATGATTTTTTTGGGTAGTGTTACTGTTGCGTAGTTGAGAGAGAGTGAGTGAGAGAGGAGAGGAGAGGAGAGGAGAGGAGAGAAAAAAAACACAATCTTTTCGTCTTTTAATCTTTTAATCTACAAATCTTGATTTTTTCACGATTCAAATGATGGGGTTTTCATAAATTACTTCTTGATTTTTACATTAGGGTCTTTGAAATCGTTAGGAATGATTCAATTCTTTTTCATTAGGGTTTAAATTTGTTAAAAAAAAATCTGGGTTTTTGATAAAGATCACTATGGAGTTCTTCAAACTGCCAATGGCTGGAATGTGTTGTTCAAAATCTGGATCTTTCTTGAGCTTTGGGTTTGAACAAGTTATGGCGGCGGTTGAATTGCATTCATGGTAAAGATTTCTTCAACCATCATCATCTCCCCAGAGTGTGTGTTTTTCGGAATCCGATGATCATTTTGAGGTAAACTTTTTAAATTTTCTTACATCAAATTCTTTGATTCTTTTCAATTGCTCATACACATTTCACATTCATATTCTTTATTGCACATACATTCATACGTTTTTATTCAATTCATTGGATTCCATTTTTAAAAACCCTTTCTTTGTTTCTTTTAACTACACACACTCTCTCATTTTCTTGATTTCTTTTCACAAACATTTATAATTTGACTGAATTTGATTTATACATATCTATATATTTACATTTATATACACGAGAGCGAAAGTGAAGAACTTTGGAAGGTTTTAAAGAATGTTGGCTGGGTGTTCTTCTTCTACATTTAGTAACTTCCCTTCAATGAGCACACAAAGATTGGATTTGCCATGCAATACTAACTTCCCTCGTAAAGAATCAACAAGATCGCAGCCAGTTATTAGACCTGTGGGCCCTATATCACTCGACAACAACAACAACAACAACAACACAATAGAAGCAAGAACAACCAACTGTTCACTTAAGCACACTGTGGTAGAAAAAAAGAACGATATCTGGGATAACAGAAACAAAGGGTTAAAAAGACTTTACCAAGATGAACAAGATGAATCTTTTCGAGCTAAGAGGAAAAGGGGTTGCAGTAAAGTCGAAGAATTTGGTGAAAATGAAGATAATTTTTGGTTCAGCAAACAGGGGTTCGTTCTTGATCATTCTGCTACTTCACTTCCATGGAGTTTTGTGAATGAATTAGCGGATTTAGGTGAAAGGGGAGTTTCTTCAGGAAGCCATAGACAGAGGGTTGTGAATGAAACGTCATCGGGGTCGGGATCGGGATCGAGGAGCAGTTCGCCGGAAAGTCATCGGAGTTTGGATGTAGGAGGTACGAACGGCGTAGGTGCACCAAACCCTAATCAAAGTTTGGATTTATTAGCGATTGGGAACACGAACCATGATGAAGAAGTTGGATTTGAGCTTATAAGTTTGCTTTTAGCTTGTTTGGAAGCAATCGGTGTTAAGAACATAGCTGCAATTAACCATTTCATTTCAAAATTAGGCGAATTAGCGTCTCCGAGAGGCGATTCTTCAATCTCCAGACTTGCTGCTTATTACACAGAAGCTTTAGCTTTAAGGGTTTCGAGAATTTGGCCGAATATTTTCCAGATTTCTATTCCTAGAGAGATTAATCAGGTCGAAGAAGAGAATGGGACAGCTTTACGTCTCTTGAATCAAGCAACCCCAATTCCTAAATTCATCCATTTCACGTCAAACGAGATTCTGCTAAGATCGTTTCAAGGGAAAGACAAAGTTCATGTTATAGATTTTGACGTAAAGCAAGGTCTTCAATGGCCGAGCTTTTTTCAGAGTTTAGCTTCCATGAACAACCCCCCGAGCCACGTCAGAATCACCGGCGTCGGAGAATCCAAACAGGATCTCATCGAGACGGGAGCTCGGCTTTCCGGATTCGCCGAGGCCTTAAACCTAGAATTTGAATTCCATCCGGTTGTTGATAGATTAGAAGATGTGAGACTGTGGATGCTTCATGTTAAAGAAGGCGAAACTGTAGCAGTAAATTGCGTCTTACAGCTTCACAAAATGCTGTACGACGCCACCGGCGGCGCTCTTAGAGACTTTTTCCGGCTAATTCGAAGCACAAACCCTAGCGTTGTGGTGATGGCGGAGCAAGAATCCGAGCATAACGACGCTGTTTTGGAAAAGAGAGTATCGAATTCATTGAAGTATTATTCTGCTATCTTTGACTGTATCGATTCTGTGTTTCCATTACAAAGTCATTCTCGGATCAAAATCGAAGAATCCTTCGGACGTGAAATCAGAAACATAATCGCGTGCGAAGGGCTTGAGAGATTCGAGAGGCACGTTGGGTTTGATCAGTGGTGGCGGTCGATGGCGGAGCTCGGCGGATTCAGAAGCGTGGAGATCAGCGAGAGGGAGTTTCTACAGAGCCAAATGATACTGAAAATGTATGATCATCCATTTGGTCCGAATTCCTTCAAAGTGGAGAAGCAGCAGCAGAGGCGGGTGTCTGATGGCGGTGCCACCGCCGGTGTTACTCTGAGCTGGTCTGATCAGCCTCTTTACACCGTGTCGGCGTGGGTCCCGTCGGATGTCGCCGGAAGTTCGTCGGCGTTTCAGCAAGCAGCAGCGTGATGTTGAAGAAGAACAGTTAGGAGGTCAGATTGTTGGGTATAAAGTTAACAATTCTTTGTAGGGGTAAAAATGTCATTTAGATCATTCTTTCATTCATTTGTTGCAGATAGAAATTTCATATTTGTTTAAAGAAAGAGTCAATTTTTTTATATAGACATTTTCTTTTTTTATTTATTGATTATTATTCAAAGTGATTTATTTATTCAAGGTGATTTATTTATCCAATATTTCCTCTTTCATTATAGTTTTATATTGGAGTTTTTGTGAAATTTTTATGTGTTTGGATGAAGGGAGGTGTGTAAGTAATTTAACTAATTTAATGTGAAAGCAAATAGTTATCTATCTAAATAATCAAATAAGTGACATGGTTAAATGGTGAAAAATAGATTAAAACATGATTAAGGAAAACTAAATATTATATGTGTCATCTTTTGACATTGATATGTAGTAAGAAATAATTGTAAGAGGATATTTAATTTCTCTTTATTTATATAAAAACACTCTCAAGCTTCAAGGCGATATGAATTTCATAGGCCAGTCCAATTTGTAAATACAAGAGAAACACTGTTTTTGTTTGTTTTTTGATTTAAGTCTTTTTGAAATAGAAAATTTAAATGTTTGAATATGTATGATGTTATAACAATGTCGTCAAAATTTAGATCTTAGTCAAGGTCATTTTACGTTTTACATGGACGAGTGATCATAAGATCGATCAGAATCCAAAGATTCTATAAAAATTAACTCATATTATAATTTGATCCCAAGATATTTGGTGCGAAGCATTTACATTATTACTTGATGTTGATTAAAACATTGATAGTGGAATCAACCGTAATATTATGAGTATGTACTGCTTAATTTGAGATAAAATTGATGAAATGACGATGCTCTACAAGACTACTTGCAACTTGCAATGTTCGATTTCAAGTTAAATAAACAAAATTTTTAGAATCGGTTATATACTAACACTAAAGAGGTGATATTGTGATCGGGATTGTTTGTCACTTATAGGATTTTAAAATCATAAGACCTTAAGATCAAGATCGAGATTTTAACAGCGATGAGATACAAATACACATACCGTTGTTTTTATAATGAATGCAACAAAGTGTCTTAATATATTAAACTCAATTTTTGGCTTATCTAATTAAGTTATTTTATCCTGATTATGTGTAAATATTAGAGGAGGGCTAGACCGCTAGACCATTCCATCCCAAATGAATGGGAAAGGGCCTGTAATTAGAAAGAGGTAGAGGTGCACTAATACCGACTTTAATCCACTTTCAGTTATAATCATATTGTTTATTTTCAGAAATGAAATAAGTTAAAAGATCGTCTTTTTTTAGTTAAAAAGAAAGTTAGGTTTGCTTTTTTTTAGAAAAAACCGGTTTCAGTATTCTATAATAATCTATTTCTAACCGGTGGTTCGGTTTTAACCTAACTAATTCTAAAAAAAAATGGATCGGTGTGCACCTATAGGAAGAGATGCTTATGAATTATGGCACTTGATAAAATATTTTACAAAACCCACCAAATAAAATGTTTTTAATCAAGTTACAAAATAAATGTTCAACCACTTGAATATTTTAACAAACAAATATAAAGATACAAGGGAATAAATATTGAAAAAAGGACCACGAGATATATTGGTTCACCTCAACGGCTCAACATGAGGCTATCTCCACCCGATAATTTACATCATGCCTCCTAGGATTCACTATCTAGGTCCACTAATTTATGAGTACTCCTCTAAAGATAGAGCTCGATTGCTCCAACTGTAGTCTAAGAATACTCTCTTATACTACTAGGATCATGCACATTAATATTAATCACATATGGAGCTCATACCAAAGTTGAATCACTCAAACAAAGTTAATCATAAATAAGATAATCGGAGAAGTAAGTGATAGTTAACCCCATAATTTAACTATGCCTTTGAAAATGAAGTGTTCATGTTACTAGACTTCCAGAGCCACTAAAACAATCAATTTGATGATACTTGGAATTATCATCAATGAGCTTGGGATCTAACATATGGATGCCATTTGGCTGGTTATTGATTTAAAATTCAGTAACTAACTCATAAAATATATAACTTCAAGACTAAATGAAGCTTTGTCGATTAAATAAATAATGTATGTAGAGATTAAGAGATAAACAAAAGAAGTAGGTTTTAATTTAGTTTGGGGGTCAAAAACCATCAAAGCTATATATTTGTATAATATACATATACTAAAAAGTACGTTCAACTTACATCAAAATTGCGACGAAACACAAAGTCGATAAAAACCAAAATCTGACTAGTACACTTTGCTTTTGTTTTCTTAGATTTTTTTTGAGGAAGGTAAATGATAATTAAAGCTTGTAATCATCAAAAGATGGGTTTTAGAGTCGTGAATGTCTTTTGTTTCTTTATTAGAACTTTTTATGACTTGAATGGGCCCATTAGGATAAGATTTGGCCCAACAATCAAATAGTCATAAATAATCGGTCTTTTGTTAAGATCGGAAAGCTATGCATAATTGTATTCGGTTTGCAAGAGCGGGATAGAACCCTAAAATCTAACATAGAATGACACGAAAAATACATATTCATTGGTCAATTTACCACTTTATAAATTACATTTTTTTTAAAATACAGCTCATGTAAAATGTATGATGACAACCTACATACGTTATTTTATAAACTACTGATTTTAAAAAATAAAAACTAACATCATATAAATTGTTGGGTTAATCGGATTTATAAGTGGAGGGGATTTTGGGATGTTTTTTATATTAATTGTTTTTCTTTTATTAGAATCAAATTCATTATGTTTTAGTATAAAATGCTTCTTGCGTTTTTTCTTAAGGTGTATTCACAACTTGTTTTTAATTAAATGGATAATGACTTAAAAGAGTAATATATTTTTCAATTTGTATACATTTGGTCACTGAGTTGTTTTTCGTCTACATTTACCCCTTCAACTTGTTGAACTGTACACATTTAGTCCTTATAACCGGTTACTCCAGGTTAACTGGGAAAAATGATTTAATAGGTAATATATTTCTCATTTTATATACATGTGGTCCTTAATATTTTTGTATACATTTAGTCTTTAATATTTTTTTGTTTCAAAATAATTCATTTTTATTTTTGTACACATTCAGTACTTATGAATGTTTTCTTTAGGTTTTGCTCACGACATCTTACGTGAGACAATCATTGATGAAGTGTATGAGGTTGTTGATGTTTATGTGTAATGTCTCATTTTCACAACCAAACAATTTCATTTTTAAATAAGGAAAAACTCCCTAATTATAAATCCATTATTAAGAAAAAACGTTTATTCCAAAATACATTTATCGAAAATCAGAGTAATATAAGAAATGCATAATCCTCAATATTGTTGATGAGTGTGTACAGTAATGCATTCGCCTTCCCATGATCAACGATAGAACCTGAAAAAATAAACAACTGGGTAAGCACAAAGTTTAGTGAGTTTCCTCCAAAATACCGAACACAACAAACGTATTATCATGCATAACGGACCCACACTCATCAATTGGTATACCTTTGCCCAATTAGTCATCAGACTAGAATGCCAACATGCAACAGGTCCAATCAGTCATCGGACTGGAATACCTAGGATTTAATGGCATTACACCTTAATCCAACCGCTCTTCTCGAGTCTTCGTGCCTACAGCTTATAGTCGGCCTGAACCATGTATCTTGGCCTACAACATATAACAGGACCACCTGAAACTATCTCACCACCATATGGTTATCCCACATAAGATGTCGTGAGAAAAACCTAAAGAAATCATTCATAAGTATTGAATGAATACAAAAACAAAAATGACTTATTTTGCAACAAAAAAATATTAAGGACTAAATGTGTATAAAAATATTAAGGACTAAATGTGTATAAAGTGATAAATATATTACCCTATTAAGTCATTTTTACCGGCTAACCTGGAGTAGCCGGTCATAAGGACTGAATGTGTACAGTTTAACAAGTTGAAGAGGTAAATGTGGACGAAAAAAAAACTTAGTAACTAAATGTGTACAAATTGAAAAATATATTACCCTTTTAAATCATTATCCCTTATTTAAATAAGAGAAGTCTTTCACATCAAACAACTATTCCTTGTTTCTTTGTTTTTCTCTGTTTCCTATCTTTCTTCTATGTTCCTATTTTTCTTGTGTTTGAAGGACCTGCACTTCTAAACCTACACTTGGTATCATTTTGTGAAGATGAATAGTATAGTACAATCCATGATATTCATTAATGCATATACATATATATATTATTTCTTACAAAAATAATGATGTGTACATAGATTTAAAATAGTAATTGCTTTATTTAATAGGAACATTGACAAGTGTTTGATGGATGTATATATTTTCTATAGATGAAAGTTAAAGTGGTGCAACTCTGAATGTAAGTTATACTTGATGTTAAATTATAGTCAATCTGACTGATGTTAACTATTAATTATTAAAGTATTATTAACCTTGTTTAATAAAGCTTTCTAAAAAAGACATGGTTTTCATACCTTTAGTTATTTTAAAAATAACTGTTTTTTAATAAGCACAAAGTTTGCGACGTACTTGGAATCAAATAATTAGGTAAGTTGGTCCCATATAGTCGTTATCTTCTTTGTTGTGGATTCAACGAGCATGTTTGAATTGCATTTTTCATCAATCCGCCTACAGTTGGCGTTGATTTAGTTGGTATTGCGTTTACCTCAATTCAGGAATCAGGATAATTTATTCAGTCAAATTTAGATTCACACTGTAGCTACAGAATTGCAAAGCAAAATCCTTTCAATTTTATAAAAGATAATGTAGATATGGATCTATATTCTATACATCACCTTTAATACGATATTCTTTAATTGTATTAAATTCAAAATAAAGAGTTGTAAACAATTAATGCTTTCAAGGTTGGTGAATGGTGACCCAATCCAGAGACAAATAAGCTAGAAGAATAAAAGACCCCGAGAAGGTGAATCCTAGCCAAGAATCATGGATAATCTACGGCCTCAAACGGACCCTCAATCATGGTTCCATAGGTTAGTTCAATTTAGGACGGCAAATCATTGTATTAATGATGATTAGGAGTATATTGGAAGAGGTTAGGATTGGTTTGGACTTGAATTGGTGGCTTAATATTGCAAAAACCTCGAAATTTTTTGTATAGCTCCATTATTCCGAGTAAAATTTCAAGAGTAAATTCACTGGATAAGTATCAATCTGGAAAGATTTCATGTATCTTGTGTAACTTCTGCATGCAAGGTCCAAATCAAGTCTAGTTTCTTCACATGTCTTCCTATGATCATAGGAAAGTTATGTAATGATTAAAATATGATGTTAAATATTAAGAACGTTAACTAGAGTGGGTAGAGTGTAATTAGTTTTTAATTACTCAATGAATAGTTATCTACATGTGACATTTATGAATCGAGATGACTTGGGAATTGGAGTAAAAGTCTTGCAACTAGTTAAGGTGAACTATTATCCAAAAATACATGTCCCTATCGTAATTTAATGATTTAAACTTTTATTTTTATTTGATAACATATATCTATTTCAACTCAAATCAAGTTCAGGGGTTTGCTTCCGGGTTCAAAATACATGTTTTAGAGTAAAATTCATAGCAAAAACAATTCCAAATCGAATCAAATCCGGAACGCTAAATTACCAAATATCCCAAAAATTGAATGCGTTTAAAAAGTCACCACGTCGTGGTCTGGGCACCACGTCATGGTCGATTAGTGAAAAATATCTAACTGTGAAATCGCCACATCGTGGTGATTGTCACCATGTCGTGGTAAATAATATAACTTATTTTTGGAAAAAAAATCTCATGAAAACATCCACCCCACACTTATTCCATGTTTGTCCTAAAAGCCAGATCCAGAAAAAAAAATTATAAGAGTGAAAAATCAACAAAAAAAAAACAAAATAAAGAAATTAAAGAAAAGGAAAGAAAAAAAACGCAAACTCTAAATCACAGGCTGCCTCCTGCAAGCGCTTATTTTTTGGGAGTCATGAGCCGGACTCATTCCTGCTCTATGTTGTGGCAGCCACTGCCAATTTCACGATTTATCCTTCTTTTTCCTCATTTGGCATCCCCTTTTCATAATGCTTTACCCAATGTCCAGTAACTTTGAAAGTAGTGCGTTCCTTTGAGATTAAATCTATAGTTCCATGTGGAAATACTTACTTCACAATAAATGGACCGTTCCATCGTGTCTGTAATTTCCTGGGAAAAAGCTTCATTCTTGAATTGAAAAGGAGAACCTTTTTCCATTCTTGGAAATCCTTACGTCCTCTCAACCTAGCATCATGTCATTTCTTTGTTTTGTCTTTGTAGATCAATGAGCTTGCATAAGCTTCATTTCTTAACTCCTCTACGACGTTCATTTGCATTAGACGATTTGTTCTTAATTCGGCCAACTCAAAATTGCAAGTTTTCAAAGCCCAATACACCTTGTGTTCAATTTCAACCGACAAATGACAAAATCTTACCAAAGACAAACCTATAAGGTGTAGTACCAATAGGTGTTTTAAAGGTAGTTCGAAATGCCCACACCACATCATCTATTTTTTCCGACCACTCCTTCTTGTTGCTTCCGACCGAGCGTTCAAGAATCCTTTTCTATGCTCGATTTGTGACTTCAGTTAGCCCACTTGTTTGCGGATGGTAGGGTGTTGCAAATTTATGGTGTACACCATATTGCTGTAACACTTTGGCAAGTTGGTCATCTGCAAAGTGAGTTCCCCGATAACTTATTGGTGCCATTGGTACACCAAAACGAGAAAACAATCTTTTTAAGAATTTTACTACCACACGAGCATCGTTTGTTGGTAAGGCTTGTGCTTCCGCCCATTTTGGGACATAATCAACCGCCACTAAGATGTATTTATTCCCTCAAGAAGCAGGAAATGGTCCTATAAAATTGATACCCCCAATGTCAAATACTTCACAAACTTGGATGCTATTTTGGGGTATCTCGCTTTGGGAAGAAATGTTGCTAGATCGTTAGCACGAGTCACATTCTTTAACAAATTTGGTGGCATCCTTGAAAATTATAGGCCAATAGAATTCTGAATCAAATATTTTCTTTGCCATGTAATGTGCTTTGTGATGTCCTCCGGTGGGTCCATTATGACAATGCTTCAAAATTTCCAAACTTTCTTTCACGAGTGTGCATCTTCTTATCATACCATCCACGTAGCTTCTAAAGAGATATGGTTCTTTCCAAAAGTAGTATTTGACTTCTGAAACTAATTTCTTCTTTTGTTGATGAGTCAATCCTTTTGGAAGATAATCACCAGCCAAATAGTTGGCTATATCAGCATACAATGACTCTTCCCCTACGATCACCATTAGATATTCTTCAGGAAAATTGTCTCCAATTTTGTGTTCTTTCAGTTTTTCCATTTCCGGGTTTTCCAATCTCGAGAGGTGATCGGGCGCCACATTTTCCATACCCTTTTTGTGCCTGATCTTGATGTCAAATTCTTGCAAGAGTAGTACCCATCAGATCAATCTTGGCTTAGTATCCTGCTTAGCAACTAGATACTTAAGAGCAGAATGGTCAATAAAGACAATAGTTTTGGACAATACTAAATAAGGGCGAAATTTTTCAAGAGCGTAAATAACGGCCATAAGTTCTTTTTCAGTGGTTGTATAATTTTCTTGGACCGGGTTTAGTGTTTTGCTTGCATAATATATAGGTTGAAAACGCTTATCAACCCTTCGTCTAAGGACCGCTCCTATCGCAAAATCACAAGCATCACACATGAGCTCAAATGGGAGGTTCCAATTATAAAATCCAGAGTTCCAGGTATAATATTTTATTTTTTTATTTTTGGAAGTTGTGAGGAGACTCGGCGAGTTGGTGTTTAAACTCGTCGAGTATGGTCGTGGATTCGTATCCGAGTTCACAGCTGGACTCGGCGAGTTCATGAGTGGACTCGGCGAGTCCATGCTGTTTAATGAAACCCTAATTTTCAGGGTTTGCGACCTATTTAAAGGCTCTTAGGGCCGTCATTTGGGGCCACCAAACCCCAGAGAGAAACCCTAAGAGATCTAGAGCGTTTGTGAGGAAGGAGAGGCCATTCTTGATTCTTTTGGTGGTGTTTTTGCAAGAAGGAGGTGACCAAGGCAAGAGGAGGCTGAAGGAGGTGCGATTTTGGTGATTTCTGAGTTCATAGAGATCATATTGAGGTATTTTGCTCGGACCTTCTTCAGTTTTGGTGTTGATTCTTAGTGTTAGGGTTTTCTAACCCTTTTAGAGGTTGGATAAGTGGAGCATTTGGTCCCTTCTCGAGTCTATGTCTTGGATCTGGACCCAAAGAGGTCCAGAGACCTTAACCCTTGGAGCTTTATGAGTCATTTTAGGAGCCATGAGCTTGGGATTTCATTTTTGGGGCTAAATCACCAAGTTAGACCATTTAGATGTAATATAAGTGTCAAGGTCTGAACTTTACGTG
This sequence comes from Lactuca sativa, assembly GCF_002870075.4. Taxonomy (NCBI): domain Eukaryota; kingdom Viridiplantae; phylum Streptophyta; class Magnoliopsida; order Asterales; family Asteraceae; genus Lactuca; species Lactuca sativa. The sequence goes on from NC_056628.2 coordinate 10,598,547, forward strand.
ATTATCATGCTTGGGAAGGCCAGGTCTATGAATGTATGGAGCAGATCTGACCTCAGGAGGCCTATGGAGTTTGTGCATGGCATGAACTCACCGAGTCCAAAGAACAGACTCGACGAGTAGGATGAGGGTTTCCCGTAAATCACTCAGTGAGTGGACTTGCCGAGTTGGGGAATAACTCGGTGATTCAGGGAGAGTCAGGGGGACTGGATTTCAAGGCGGAACTCGCCGAGTTGTTCTTGAGACTCGGCGAGTTGAGTCGGGGTGGCCCCGCGATTCATGTCAGGTGTGACTCGTCGAGTCAGGGGAAGTACTCGACGTGCCAAGAGAGGGACTAAGAGAGTCAGTGGACACGTGTAGACTCACCGAGTCGCCCAAGTGCACTCGACGAGTCGGGTCAAAGTTTGACCGTTGACTTTTGTTGACTTTTAGGTTTGAGTATAGTGGTATTTATGAGAGTATTTACTTTGTGTGATTAGGCGGAGGCTAGATCACATTTCTACCGAGTCAGAGACTTACCGAGACACCTGAGGTGAGTCTTCTCACTATACGTTACCTAGAGTGATATTATGTGTGGACCAGAGGGTCTTATGTGTTATGTATGAGATTATGTGATATGTGATATATGTATGTTGTATGATGATTATAGACCGGACCGAAGGGTCCAACGATACAGACCGGGCCGGAGAGCCCAACGAGCTATGACCGGACCAGAGGGTCCAACGAGCTACGGGACTGGAGGGTCCCGCTGAGACACATTGACCGGAGGGTCGTAATATAGCCTTGAGCGGCGTATGTGTTGTATGCGGTATTTTGGGGAACTCACTAAGCATTTATGCTTACAGTTGTTGTGTTATGCGTTTCAGGTACCAGTGATGAGCGCGGGAAGGCGCCGACATGATTCGTACACACGCATATTGGAGTTTATATATTCTGATCTTGGGGTTTTGTACTGATACAATGTTGATACAATGTTTTTAAAATGATTGTGAATGATATTTTATGGTTTTTCAAAAGTGAAAAATTGTTCAAATTTTACGGTGTTACACCAATTCAGGGCAATCATGATCGAGGTATTGGTTAATTTCTCTTGTAATAATTAAAAGGCTTCAAGACATTCGTTTGAGAAGTCAAATGTGACATATTTTAAAAAAAAGTTGAGTTAATGGCGTAGTAATTTTTGAAAAAACTTTTATAAACCGGCGGTAAAATCCCGCATGGCCAAGAAAACTTCCTACCCCTTTCATGTTTGTTGGAGGTGGCAATTTAGCTGTAGTCTCAACCTTTGCACGATCCACTTCTATCCCTAATTTGGAAACTTTATGTCCCAAGATAATCCCTTCTTTGCCCATGAAATGACAATTCACCTAATTTAAAACGAAGTTGGTTTTTTCACATCTAGCAAGCATCAAGTCGAGGTTGGACAAGCAATCATCAAAAGAAGACCCGTAAAAAGAAAAATCATCCATGAAAACTTCCATGAACTTTTCAACCATATCATGGAAAATAGCCATCATGCATCTTTGGAATGTGGTTGGTGCGTTGCATAACCCGAATGTCATCCGTCGATAAGCAAAAGTCCCACTTGGGCAAGTAAATGTGATCTTTTCTTAGTCTTGAGGATCAATAGGGATATGAGAATATCCTCAAAAACCATCCAGAAAGAAGTAATAAAGGTGACCAGATAATCGTTCGAGCATTTGATCAATAAAAGGGTAAAGGGAAATGGTCTTTGCAAGTGAAATCGTTTAGCTTGTGATAATCGATGCACATTCGCCAACCGTGTAACATGTATAAAATCATGATGAATTTAAATTTTCAAAATCAACCAATTTCACAAATTTTTTACAATAATAGTTTTCAAAACATGTTCAACATCAGAGTCTCCCACAATCGTAAGTCAAAAACATGAGGATGTGTAAGTCATGCCTTTGCCTTCCCGCGATCATCCGAAGTACTTGAAACATAACCCAAACTGTAAGACAATGCTTAGTGAGTTCCCCCAGAGTACCAAAACACAAACAAATAACATATATGATAACAGCATATCCGGTCCAATCAACCATCAGGTTGGAATAGTTTGGTTTTCTAAGCATCAAATACACTTTAAGCTAGGTAGCGGAAAAATCGAAAGAACAATGGCATACCTAAGTGTACATGCAACCTATGGATCTATGGTTTCATACCATTACATCTACCCTAAGAAAACCAAAAATATAAAGGAAGAACACATACCTCTTATGCAACCAAAGATCTTTGTGATTGACTCTTCATACGTGCCACTTTCACACCCCAAAACCAGAACGGCAGAACATTCTGGGGTGGATGACGTCATGTCAAGTATCACAACATATGCAGTATAGTAATCAAAGTACAACAACCATTGCATTAATAGTAATAATTTTACATAGGTTAAATTTCATAGCAACATCAAAGTAAATACAGAACATAACATAGATGCAACTCGGTTCTAGGCTGACTTCGCAAAAGCTCACGGGATGTACCTGTCTAACGATGACCTGAGAATACAAGCTATTTTGAAAGCGAGTATCAACATTTTTATAATGCTGGTGAATTCATAAGTATTTAGTGTCATTTGTATAAATACACATTTTTATTCAAAATAACTTTATGAAAGATAGTTTAGAATCTACAGAGTATTAGAATTCTTTCCAGAAAATCCTATATTTTCTAAATAAAAGCAGTCTTCTACCAAGACCCGACAGATTTATGTTTTAAGGAGTAATTTTCCCCAAAATACTATCATTACCAAAATACAGTTTTGACATTGAAGGAACTATGAGGAAATCACAAGTAAAAATACTTGGGGAAAATAACATATACCCCACCAGTAATACTGCTGACTAAAGCAAAAGAAAACATAGACTCCAGGAGAGTATCGAATGAATGATACGCCTAGCTCAGTCTAACACAAGGAAGCACAGACTCCAGACAGTATCGAATGAATGATACAGATAGCAAAGTCTAAAACAAGGAAATACAGACTCCAGACAGTATCGAATGAACGATATAGCTAGCAAAGTCTAAAACAAGGAAATACAGACTCCAGACAGTATCGAATGAACGATACAGCTAGCAACATCTAAAATATCCGGTAATCCTAAGTGGGTTGGTTTAAAGGTTTATAATGTGACCTAGTATATAACTAGGAAAATAGGTTAAGATGGTTTCAAAAATACCGTGATAATTCTTGTTACCTTAAAGCCATGAATTATAAGGTAAACATGAAGATACTCGTAACCATACTGACTGACAATCGAATACTTGATGACCTGCTGGCATCGGAATGAATGTGACATTTGTCACCCCTTGGCTTGGTCAGCCGGGACTGTAGCTAACAGTCAGGGTATGGGAGTGTCTGTCCCGTATAGATCCATACACATAATGCCCGCTCTCCCTCCAGGAGACTCTGGTTACCAACTTGACAACGGTGGAATCCGTGTCCTGAGGATGTATCTCGTATTTCGAATTCTATTATAAGTATTGGAATAATGATATAGACTCACGAATGAACTGACTCCTTTGGAATTCTCCGTACTGGAAAGAGTAAATAGAATCTCCTAACTATTCCTATAATAGTTACTAATGTCTCAGGTATATGAATAATGGAAGGATGCCTTTACTACCCAAAGGAAATGAACTGGTTGATGGAAACCTTTATGTCTATATAGATATACATGATATATAACTAATATTTAAACGACCTTCGGACGGATAACCGATACCCACCAGACCACATCCCAACGAGGAAAAGGAAATAGGGCGAACTAGCCGTTCTAAGTCCTTTAAACATTATTTATATAACTATACAAATATAGGCATGCATTTAATGAAATAAAAGCATAGAAGAAAACTTTGGTAAAACCTTTGGAAAATCTTTACAAATAAGAATTTACGACTTGATGTCATTTTATAAAACAAGCTTTGAAAACCTTTGGAAAACCTTTGAAAAATCTTCGGAAAACCTTTTGAATACTTATGATAATCTAAAAGATAAATTCATACTTTAACAAGAGTTGAAAACGAGATTGGAAAACCTTTTGTTAGATGAAGCAGTTTAACATGTAAAAATCCATTTGCCATACAGTTATTAATCGCATGTGATTTATCTAATAACTGTATAGTTCAACTTGTATTCCCCCCATAAAAACAGTTAAAATCACTTAAAAGGTTGATTTATGGGTATGAACTCACCTGACGTGGGTGATTCGGATGGACGGACGATATAGGATGCTATGTGTCAATTGAGAACTTGAACACACACTCGGTTCCTATTTAACAAGTAATGTTACATTTAAGTATCCAATTAGTCATTAAATAACTAATTAAGCTAGTAAGGATGTCCTAATACATGAAAACACTTTGCTACAAGTGCTAGGAGTACCAAGGGTTGCATATGAAGAGTGTATGGGCTCACATTGGAGTTTACTCTTTAAATGATGGCCCTTAGGGGTGTTTACGGTTTTGGGACCATTTCCCCCCATGCGTTTTCGGCCGTAAACTCATGGTAGTGGTGCCATGGGGTGTTTAAAGGTCTTATCTCACTCAAGGAATCATGCTAGACTCGAATCAAGGGCTATAGAAGTGACTAAGGCCCAAAATGGACACTTTATGGAGTTTACGGTTGTAAACACATGAGTTTACGGCCATAAACTCATGTGTGCCCATTCCTTTTATGTTTTGGTGTCCCTAGATTGAGCATGCAAGGTTCTAGTCAATTATACAAGCCATAGGGGGGGTGTTAGGGCACCATATGACCCATTTATGGAGTTTACGGCCCAAGGACCATTTCCTTAGGGGTTTATGGTCATAAACTCTATGAGGACATGGTTTCTTTGATGATTAATGTCCCTAGTTCAATGGTGGTTGGTTCTAGAGTAAGTCCTGGTCATAAGGAAGGAAGAAAAGGCATCATTGCTCCCTTAAAGGGAGTTTACGGCCCAAGAACATCCCTTGGCCGTAAACTCTCATTCTTCCATGTTTATTGATGTTTTCTAAGCCCCAACATGTTAAACCTAGTATATAATGAGTTACGATAAGAGTACTCACGATCTAGGAGCTTGAATGGTCGTTTTTTGGCCAAGAACACTAATGTGTTCTTGGTGTTCTTGATGAACACTTGAAGATCTATGAAAAGACAAGATTTCATGGATGAAATCGTATAAAAACACTAGATTAAGTAGTATATCAACTAGTTAGGACAAGGAGCTTACGAGTTTTGATGATCGGGAAAGAAGAACGAGATGATGGTTGAGAGGATTTGGGCTAAAGGAAAGGGTGGAATGAACAAATGGCCAACTTTCCACCATATAAGGTGGAGTTTATGGCCCACATGGAGTTTACGACCGTAAACTCCCATGTGCTGGCCGTGAACTCCAGGTAGATGTGTTTCCGGCCCGTTCGTTGTACTATAGCTTCGGCAAATAAACCCCAACACTTATTCCTTAAGTGTACTGGGCTCAGAACACTCGGACAGACTTTAAATTATGCTAAAAGATAGCAGAAATAAGTCTGGCATTTATTTGGGATAAATGGCCGAGCTTTCAAGGCAATAGAAATTTCGGGTTGTCACAACCACCTTGTTTGGATGATAAGTGTGACAACCCATTATTTTCAAGTCTGTAAAAGTCAACCAAAGTCAACAAAAGTCAAAACTTGTTAAATAAAAGTCAAATTTTTTGATTTATTAATTATTTAAAGCTTCTCCAACATTTTAATATAACTAAACCTTTATTTGGATAAGTGTTGCAAAATTATGAACCAAAATGGGAGGACTGAAAACCCTCGCATAAGACAAAACATTCGGACAAAATATGGTTCTCGGCTTGGACCGCAAACCCTTGCAAATGCCCACTTGTCTCAGACGGAAATTGGATTTCGGTCTACACCGAAATCTCGCAAGTTGTATCCATCTTCACGCAAATCAAGAGGTGAAACACGATTTCCTATGCAAACATCACATCGGATTTCTTCCTTATTTATAAACCGGACCGAAAACTCTTCCTCACTATTACACCTCTTGACCGAAATCACCCTTTTTCTCTCAAGAACACAACCGAGAATCTCATCTTTTTCTCTCAAGTATATCATCCGAAAACTCTTGGATCTTTATAAGATTTGACCGAAATCACCATACAATCTCCTTATTTCCAACCGAAAACACCCCTATCTCCTTGTTTACACCAAGAACACTTCACATCTTTAAGTGACCAAAAACGTCTTTCATGCCCTCGGTTCAATTCTAAGACTTCTTGTTGTAATTGATTCTTACATAAAACGCTATTCCATAACATGTTTACCACTATTTCACTAATTATACATATATTATGCGTGAAATACTAATAGGATACGGATATTGTTACGGGTTCTAACTTGTGAAATTATCGCTACTACACCGTATCCCCTATCGATCACTCACTTAAGGTGAGTTCATACCCCTATGTTTTACCATTTTCAAATGCTTTTAGGGGGAGAATACAAGCCAAACACAAAGTATTTGTGTTAACACTTAAATACGGTTACAAAATCATTTCAAGATATATTAAAGCTTTTATAAACTTTGACAAAACATTTTAAACTGTTTTTCAACTACTCAAATTATTATTTTTATCAAACGATATTCATATTAATATATATATATATATATATATATATATATATATATATATATATATATATAATTATGATTCAACAGGCTTAGTACCAGTGTTTCTGCCTTAACTCTTGTTCCTTGTTTGGTTGTAGGCTTAGGATAGGAATGCTTGTCCGACTGTCTTTTAAATTATAATCATACATGCAACATATATATATATATATATATATATATATATATATATATATATATATATATATAAGTATAAAACTTATTTCAACAACTATTACTAACCCTTTTGTAACATGCCGAGCAAAGGGGTATATTTCCTTGAATCATTTAAGTACGAACATAACAACATGTAAACTATAATATGTATAGTTTGAAATCAATTCACACTATTTTCTATGTTCAAAGATACATTACTTGAATCTTTACATAAGTATAAATTACTTTTCACTGTAAGTACACTATTCATTTACAAGAACAAGAAAACAAATACACACTATACGTAAACAAGCTAATACTAAAATGCGAGCCATTACTTCATGGTGCCTACTAGATTACATGCTAAAAGTCCTAAATTATAACCAGAGTCTCCTAGAGGGAGAGCGTGAATTTGTGTATAGATTTATACGAGACTAACAATCCCTCACCTAAACTGTTAGCTATAGTTAGACCGACAGGTCTAGGGTGACAAATGTCCTAACATTCCAACGCCTGAAGAACGTCGTGCAAGCCACTAGTCATTTTAGTATGGTTATGATCTCACTCACATTAAACATTAACTAAACATTTTGGTTTACCAAAAAAACATCACTTATGTGGTTTTATTTTAAGTAATAGGACTACCTGTCATTATTTTCCAATACTTAAACACAATAGAGTTCATACAAGTACAATACACTATTTTCTAGCCAAGTAAGCATAATTTATGGAAAACATACACTTATACTATTTCAGAGTACAATAACATACAAACATTTTGGTCTTAAGGCCTAAGACTACACTTCATTTATTATAGAAAATATTGGATTTTCTAGAGTAACATATTATCATTTTCATGGAACAAAGACAAATTTCTAAATACTAAATGCTTATGAACTCACCAACTTAAATGTTGATACTCTCTTTTCAAAATAACTTGTATTCTCAGGAAACCAGTAGACAAGTACACTCACTCTGGTTTTTTAGAAGACGGAGCATATTCAAGACTTGTCTTTTATTTTTCTATGTAGTTTATTGTCGTACAATCAATACTAAGAACACAAATGTAATAACTATATAATCAATACTATAGATGTCGTTTCTTGATTTACTATTACTCATTGTTATTATACTATACATGACGTCCTCCACCCCCGAATGTTTCCGCCATCTCGGTTTGGGGGTGTGACAATAAGGACCCAAACTAGAACCCCTCTCTTGTTTCAAACATAATGAACTCAAAAGAGTAGAATCAAAAATAACTAGGAGAGGATGAACTATAAGGAGAGTTCTTCCATAAGGAGGGAAAAAGAAGTGGCAAAAATTCAAACCAAGAATGAGCAAGGAGGAATGAATCCCTAAGGCCCTATTTATAGCCTTGGATACCTCATAGGGTTTTATCCTCAAGCGTATGTGGGATGGGATAACCCTAGAACGAAATTCCCCTTATCCAAAGGGAATTTTCGTCCGCCACGCTTCTTTCTAGGGTTCTGGAACAACCTGATTAACCAAATATTGATTAATTGATATTCAACCCTTCTATTAATTAAATTGTTAAATAATTCCCAAATTGTTTTCCAATTAGTTTCTAATTAATTATTAAGCCATAATAATTAATAAACTAATTCCTCCTTTATTTATTCTACTTAATTTGAGTCTTAAGGGCAACCCAAGAGGACCCTGCTATTATTAGAAATATCACCAATAGTTCATGACCTTGGACATACTTTCCAACAATCTCCCACTTGGACAATTCATCAACTATATATGGTCCAATACTTCTCTAATAATCAACAGAGAGAATGCCATTCAGTGCATCTGCCGAACTCTGATCTAATCAGTTTCATCCCTCAGATAAGTGATCATCTATACCTTCATCCTCATGATATCTGTATGAATTCGAGAAATGGATAATGGTCAATCTTAGAATTCACGATTATGTTTCCTGATAAAGGCTTGTGGAGACTGCATTTGACTACTAAATTGAACACTTCAATTTCAGTCAAGACCCGACCAAGTATTCATTATGTCAACACAAAATCATCGAGGGCCCATAGATATCGCTTATAATGTTAAGGCATAATGGAAAAATAAAAATTGACTACATAGTTTTTGTCTATTTTATCATGTCACGCATGGATATACCCGTTATAGCTACCTGCTATGGATAGCGTTGGAGTACACCAATACATAACAGAATCATAGAACAAAAACCCACATGTATCTCGGTTTGAAGAACAGAAGATATTATCATCTTAGAATTACTTGTGACTATATCCATCAAGTAATATCTAAGTGCGGGTTGTTCCAATACTTAAATCTCCATTAAGTACTCATGAGTGTTGGCGCAATCACTATGTCATGCCCAATCAGAATGGTCAATCCGAAAATACTCATGACAATCTTGAATCACTGCTTACTTCCAAGAGTATGACCGACTGTGGAGGTTTGAGTAAATTAATACTCAGGAAGTGGGTTCCAAACATGCAAAAGTGAAATGCAGTAACTAATTAACATAATTGATAGCATCACTAGCACTTTATTAAGTCTCCACAAAATAAATATCAATTTAGTTACAAATTCGTACTTCTAGATGTTTCAAAGATTATCAAACTAAACAACTAAACAATTACACAATATCATTAGCAAATATAATGCCTATAGATCTAGTATGACTATCATGCTTGATCCTTGATAATGGCTTTGTGAACGGATCAGTTGGATTATCCTTTGATGATACCCTATTCACGATAATGTCCCTATCCTCAACTTGATGTCTTACATAGTGGAATTTCCTTAGTATATGCCATGAGTTACCATGGTCTTTGGGTTCTTTAGTCAATGCGACCGCACCCTCATGTCACAGAAGATTTCTAAAGGATCCTTGATGCGTAGAACGACACCAAGATCATCAATGAAATTCTTCAACCATGTAGCTTCTTTTGCAGCTTCACTAGCCGATATATACTCTGACTCGCATGTAGAGTCTGCCGCTGTCGATTACTTGGAACTCTTCCAAGTAACCACTCCTCCATTAATCAAGCATACCTATCCTGATTGCGAACATGAGTTGTCCCTATTAGTTTGGATACTCGCTTCTGTATAAATTGTAACTCTCAACTCATCTTTACCCCATATACCAAGAACATGTCCTTAGTTCTTCTTAGGTATTTCAAAACATTCTTTACTATTGTCCAATGACTGTCTCCTGGATTGTCCTGTAAATGACTCACCATGCTCAGAGCAAATGAGACATCAGGTCGAGTACATGTCGTGGCATAGTTTATCGATCCTATAGCATAGTATATGGGACTTGATACATTCTTTCTTTTTCATCACCAGAACTAGTTATTGAGTTTTACTCAATTTGATGCCATGTTGCATAGTTAGAAAACCTTTCTTGGAATCTTGCATCTTGAACCTCTTCAAGATCTTATCCAAGTATGTACTCTGGCTCAGTCCTATTGGACATTTTGATCTATCTCTATGGATCCTTATACCAAGTATGTACGCAGCCTCTCCTAGATTCTTCATTGTGAAAGAACTCCCAAGCAACGTCTTAAGACTTTGCAACGTCGGGATATCATTTCCTATATGGAGTATGTCATCCACATACAACCCTGGGAAGACTATAATACTCCCACTGTCTTTGATATATAAGTAGGACTCCCCTTCACTTCTTGAAAACCCAAACTCCTTGACCTTTTCGTGAAAGAAAAGGTTCCAATTACTAAAGGCTTGTTTTAGTCCATATATGGACCTGTCAAGCTTACACACTCTATTTTGATATTTTGGATCTATGAAACCCATAGGTTGTGCCATGTACACTTCCTCTTCAAGTTTTCCATTAAGGAAAGCGGGTTTCACATCCATTTGCCATACTTCATAATCATGAAAGGTTGTTATGGCAAGTAATATCCTAATAGACTTTATCTTGGCTACTGGTGAAAAGGTTTCCTCATAATCAATCCCTTGAGTTTGAGTATAACTTTTTGCAACCAACCTTGCCTTGAATGTGTGCATATTCCTATCCATGTCGGTCTTCTTCTTGAGGATCCACTTGCACCCAACAATTTTGGTGCCAGGTGTGGGATCAACCAAATTCCAAAATTGGTTATCGTACATGGAATAAATCTCCCTCTCCATGCTTTCCTTCCACCTGGCAGCCTTAGGGATTACCATCGCTTCCTTATAGTTGTATGGCTCATCCATATAAACCAATGTATGATCACTAATCAATACGTATCCTTCTGTGCTCACATGGAAACCATAGAACTCAGGAGGAAGACGAACTCTATTGGATTTGCGAATGGGAAGTGGAGATATATCATTTCGTTCAACAGGCTACTCTACATCAGGTTGAGGTTCCTCAACAGATTGTTGCACCTCAGGTTGTGTGCTAGTGTGTACTAAAGGTTCTTCTTCACTTGAATCTTGAAGCTTTTCTAGGTCAATATGGCTCCCACTGTCCTCTTGGGAAATGAGATCCCTCTCGAGGAAGAATCCTCTTCGAGAAACAAACACCTTGTTCTCAGAAGGCTTGTAGAACAAGTAACCAAAGGAATTTTGTGGATAGCCAATGAAGTAACACTTCTCTGATTTGGGATCGAGTTTATCATTCGCTTCGCGACGAACGAAAGCCTTGCAACCCCAAACGTTTATATATTTTAGAGAAGGACGTATCCCATTCCACATCTCAGAGGGTGTTTTAGCAGCCTTCTTAGTGGGTACGAGGTTTAGGATGTGGGCGATTTTCTCTAAGGCATACCCCCTAAAAGATACTGAAAGTGTAGCTTGACTCATCGTATATCGAACCATATCTAATAGCGTTCAATTTCTTCTCTCAGCCATACTATTCAACCATGGTATTCTGGGAGGAGACAATTATGAAACTATTCAACTATGGTATTCAAGACTTAAAAATTCTCCACCCTATAAGATCAGAGCATCTTGATATTTCTACCTAATTGGTTCTCTACTTCATTTTGAAACTCTTTGAACACCCCAAAGGTTTTTGAATTATGCTTGATTATATAGATATATCCATATTTGCTAAAATCGCCAGTAAAAGTCACAATGTATCTTTCTCCATGTCTTGTGGTGGATTTGAATGGTCCATAAACATCTGTGTGGATGAGATCCAACAAATCCTTGCCTCTTTCATAGTGACCTATGAGTAACGCCTTTTTCATCTTTCCAAGTAAGCAATATTTGCAATTATCATCTAATTTGCTGTAAAATGATTCCAAGATCCCATCCGATTGGAGCTTGGCGATGCGCTTCTTGTTTATATGGCCAAGTCAACAATGCCACAAACACGATTTATCTAAATCACTATTAGATGAACCAACATTCAATAATAGTTTATAAATTTCACCAATGCAGACAACACTTTCATACACACCTTTACGAGGAATAGCTTTGAAAATAAAACAACCATTCTTATAAACCAAAAAAGTCACCATTAACATTATCAAATGAAAATTGACAGCCATCCTAATAAAGTTAATGAAAAGAAATAATGTTTCGTGCCATATCAGGCGAATGGAAACAGTTTAATAAGCTAAGATAAACACCACCACCAAGCATGAGCTCATAGTTCCCAATCCTTGTAACAACCAACTTGTTCCTATTTCCCACGATCAGGTTGAGCTCACCATGCCTCAAGTTCCTACTTTGTCTTATACCCTGCATATCAGACCAAATGTGATTACCACATCCAGTAGTAAGAATCCAAGAGTTAGAAGTAGATGTGTTATGGAGTTATATCATAAACATACCTGAGGTGCCAGTCACCTTGACTTTGCCCTTCTTCTGGTCCTCGAGGTATTTAGGGAAACTATGCTTCCAGTGTCCCTTCGACTAGTAATAAAAGGAAATGGCCTCACTTGGATCAACAGAAGGAGCTATCTCAGCTTAGACCTTTCTCTCAGGGTCCTGGTTAGACTGTCTGACCTTGAGCTTTCCCTTTCTTTTGGGATGAGAAACCCTTTTCTTTTTAGCAGAAACACAATCAATGGCCAAGACTGGAGCAATAGGGTTGGAGTTATTGTTGGGTTTCTTCATGCTCACCTCAGCTGTCTTTAGCATGCCATGTAACTCCATTAAGGTCTTATCGAGGTTATTCATATTGAAGTTCATGATAAACTGCGAATATGAACTACTAAGCAAGTTCAAGACCATGTTAATGGTAAACTCCTTAGGTAGCTTGACACCTAGATTCCCAAGTCTGTCTAAATTAAGATCTATCAAGTAAGTAATAACCATGTAGGATCATATCGGAGGTAGGGTTTGTTTGGTATAGAAAATATATTGTTTTGAAATCCTACTTTAAAAACCTCATTAAATCCATCCTAGACATCACTCCCCTATGTAGATCAATCGGTATAATGAATTGGATTCACTGATAAATCTTATTTATATGTTCATAATAACAACTATGAACATAAATATAAGTTACAGTTGAAATAATATAAGTGTAGCTTAACTTACATAAATTTTAGCAAAAACCGGAAATTGTGCGGGCAGAATCCCGACCCGAACATGTCTTTTCGTTGAGCTCCTAGAGCTCCAAATATTCTACTAGAATATCCTTAAAAGCTGGAAAAGGTCGTATCTTAAGAGGAGAAAACATTTGAGAGAGAGTTAGAGGGTTGGTGTGAGGAGAAATGAACCAAAATCAACATGTATTTATAGGAACATAGCAGGCGTGACACGCCCTCCCTATGACGTCAATCCATCAGTTGTTCGCCATGTTTTAGGGCAGTATTCGTCCGTATCACATGCTTTTAGAAAGGTTGTGCACTGCGCCCAACGCTCGCGCACACTTTTTCCTGTTTTTTCAAAAATTTATAACCTCTTCATTCGAACTCCATTTTCGATGTTCTTTATATCCACACATAATTATCTATGAGATCTATAATGTTCATTTAGACTCTGTCGGCTATTTCTCATTTTATTTTTAAATTTTTATTTTTAAATGGCTTAGATTGTTAAAGTGCGTATAAAAATCATAATTCTCTCATACAATATTCATTTTCGACTGTCTTTATATTGATGGAAAGGTATTGACGAGATCTTCAACTCTCGTTTAGATTGTTTTGCCTAACAATCGATGGATCTCAATTTCGGTTTTTGTGTCGCACACTGTTGCGCTGAAACATCGTAAAATCATAACTTCCTCTTATGAAATCAGTTTTGGATGTTCTCTGTATGCAATAGTTTGATTTTACGACTATTAAAACCTTCGTTTAGATTGATAGGATAATAATCAATAGATATACTATTCACCTTTTTATAATGCACATAGTCTGTTGGTTTAATCGTAAAATTTCGAAGAAGGATATCTTTTATATACAAAGTCAGATTTCGGAGTTCTTTATATGTACATAATCCTTGTCACATATACTATAACTTTGGTTATGATTTTTTATCATAAATAATCTTCTATAAAAATCATCTATTTATCACTCACACAATGAACAATTATTACTTATTATATCTTAAGTGTTTAGCCCGAATCTGCAGGTGTTACATTTTGCAATAATTGAAAGATTAAATCAACCATAGAAAGGAAAATATTACAACCTTTGAAGTCTTTGATTCTCATGGGAAATTGAAAATTGATGAAGTGTGACAAAAATATCCAAAGAAGAAGCTCTATAGAGGTATCCATCAAGCAAGAGTAAACCATTAAAACATGCTAGTCTTCACTTGTATATAAGTTGTTCCTAATCCTTAAAATTTTATACCAAATAAACCTTAAAAGGAGAATCAACTTAATCATCAAAAACATGCACTAAATTACAAGAGATGGAGTGTAATACTTGTCTTTCATGACCAGGTATCATTTCAGAAGATATAAAATGATATAAGGCGAGTAGGAAAGATAGAGCATGGAGTTATTTTAAATTTAGAAATGATATTTAGCAAAATATAATTAAGTAATGTTGTAGATCTTATTGAGAGGTTTCCATCGATATAAATATCATTGAAAATGGAGTTCGTATAAGAAAGTTATGGCCATTTAAAGTTTAGATGAAAGTACGTTGCTATTTTCAGAAAGTCAACAAAAGTCAAGTCAATGGTCAACTTTTGACCATCACGAAGTTAGGATATATTCCTCACGATGTGACTAAAGAAGGCTTATGACGTGAGATGAGACAAGTCATCAAGCCACGTGGCGAAAGAGCGTAACATGTGGCGAGAGAGCAAGACACATGGCAGAACCGGGTCTAGACGCATCTCACGACGTGAGATTAGTATGCTCATGAATTGAGCAAGACCATAGTATAAATATGAGTGTTTTTGAGTCATTTGGTAGAGCTTTAGACGCGTTCCATCGAGGTGCTATCAGGAATATTATAAAGGACATTATACCAGAGGAGTTATATCGATATTCGGGTTATACAAGGCCAAGTACGAGATCTATTAAGGTATATTTACCCCGTTAATTAGTAATTTCGATATTAGATTATTTATAAGATTTTATAAAGCTGAGTATATTATAGGTATTTGTGATATGGTGTTGTTACAAACCTGTTAGTAAGATTAGTGAGTAAATCTTACGATTAAAGATTTAGTCGAGACTATAAGGGTTATAAACCTTGATACTTGAGAAATACCCATTATGAGAGATTTAACTAATGGATTACGGGTTAAGCATATTATGTTAATATAATGAGATTTGATTAGTTTGGTGACAAGGAGTCCCCGTGGGTAGCTAGTAATGAATTGAGACAAGTTTTGAGAAAACTTTTTATTTAATGATTAGGTGCTACCACATGACGGGTTGATAGGCAGCAAAGGATTGAATTTGATAATGGAATTAGTCTGCTAACTAGCCAAGTGAGTAACACTACTTTAACATCAATTGATGTATTATCTATGATATGCATTATCTTATATAAATGATTAATTATTAATAAGTAATTGATTGATGTTGGAAAGATTGATATTCATGAGAGATTAATATATGATTTATAGATACATATTAATTGAGAGATAGATCACATTAAAAGATAATCATTTCTGAATAATTGCTTATATTTGATTTGTAATATATGTGATTATTATGATATATGTGATATTGGGTATGTAAATTATATAAAGATTTAATTAATTGATTATTGTTAAAAGATGGACGTGTATTGGGAAATAGATCATTATCAAGGGACTGATTATAATTAAAAGAATAACGCTTGATTTATAGATCGATTCTAATTGAGAGATAAAGTATATTTGATAGATAAATTATTAATAGGTTCAACTATTAATGAGATAGATTCTGATTGATATAGATCATAACCGAGAAGTCGATTATTACCGAGAAATAGATCATGACTGAGAGAGAGAGAGAGAGAGATCATAAAACTGAGAGAGTAACCAGATTGAGAATTTGAGTATAGTTAAATAGATCCTGAATAAGATATATCGTTCTTGAGATACATTCTTGATTGATTATTGATTGATATATAGAGTCTAACTGATAGATTGATTATGATAGACAGATAGATCAAGAGAGAGAGAGAGAGGAAGAAAGAGAGAGAGAGAGAGAGATCATGGATAGAGAGATTGATGGTGATTGAAAATAGATTATTGAATGAGAGATAGATCATTGATTGAGAGATATATTATGAATAAATAATAGATTATTATTGTGAGGTTGATTATGAGAATACCACTAATCGATATAAATAATTGCTACATATGCGATAAAATAAGTTATTGTGTGGTTTATATGATTTACCTGATTATGTTATAGTAGTTGTTGTCCACTAAGCCATG
Source organism: Lactuca sativa (assembly GCF_002870075.4). Taxonomy (NCBI): domain Eukaryota; kingdom Viridiplantae; phylum Streptophyta; class Magnoliopsida; order Asterales; family Asteraceae; genus Lactuca; species Lactuca sativa. The sequence goes on from NC_056628.2 coordinate 10,615,150, forward strand.
AGGCTTATGTTATTATGATGATTTGTTTTGCAGGTTTATAATAGTGACGCCCGACTAGATCCTGTACTTGAGGCCAGTACGATCCTTGTAATAACTACTTGTATTCTAGAGTGCTAATGTACACCAAAATTGTTGTAAAAATTTAAATGATAAATGAATTTTTTTGGTGTACTTGGTGTGAAATCCTAGGTGTTACATGGAGAAGGAAAAGAGCACTAGATAATCTCAGATTTTAGGAGGAGAAAAAAAGAGAAGAAGTATGGAAGAACTAGTTAGTTTTTATCGATCTCTTTTCTTTATATACTAGGACACTGTAACGACTTAAAAATCACAACAAATTTAAACTCATAAAATGTTTATAAAATCATTGTTTCCAAATTGTTTATCAATATCAGAGTATCCCAAAATCATAAGGCCATAAAACAGAGGATGTGTATGGTAACACCTTCGCCTTCCCACAACCATCATAAGTACCTGAAACAATAAACTAAAAACCGTAAGCCAAAGCTTAGTGAGTTCCACCAATGTACCACCACATAGCACACATATCATAAATGAAAAATCATGCTAGGTCCAATTAGTCATCGGACTGGAACACCCCCAGGTCCACAGCCATCGGTCTTGATTACCCCTGGCCCAATCAATCTTCGGACTAGAATGCCAATATAAATCGGGTCCACTCAATTATCGGACTGGAATACCCTCGGTCCTCATTACGAGTCTGGCATACCAATCGACCCTCAGCTCGTATCTGGAATGCTCCCAAGCCCTCAGTATGATTCTTGCATGCCAATCGACCCCCAACTCATATCTAGGATGCTCTAGCGTTTGTTGGCTACAATACAAAGCAGTACAACCTCAACCCAACACTATATATCGACATATAATTGATAACAAACATAATCAAAAGACAGATAATCATTCAGTCATATATCACAGGTAGTCCTACAGATCTACCGGTCTTCACATATCAACAACTAGCATATATCATTCAGATCTAACCTATACTCAACATATAAATGTATAGCAGGTGATATGTGCATAATTAGTTAATTATTTAGCATACATTTTTTATTCATTTTTAACTAATTATGTGTATAATGTGGACAAAAGGTACTTAATACTGTTTAAATTTTGTTTTCAGTCCAAAAGACATTCTTGGGAGTGAAAGGGAACAAGGGGAAGCAATTAGAGATCAAAGAATGAAGAATGAGGGACAAAAGCCTTCCTACTCTGCGAGTACACGAGTCTACTCGGCGAAGTCCATTAGAATATTCCAGAAGATAAGTCAAGATTCCTGGTACGAGACGGATAATTACGATCTACTCGGCGAGTTGGGTCTGCTACTCGTCGAGTACACCCTGTTTTGAGAAAATTATAAAAACCGAGCCTTTATCCGATTGGAATACTTTCTGGCATTTTTTTGGAGATTCATCTGCGATTGAAGAACCCTTGGAGGAGCTGAGGAACCCTAATCTTCAATCTCTTGAAGAATTAAAGCAACTAGGTTAATCATTCCCCTTAGCTTTAGGAATTAAGTATGTTTAGCTTAGTTAAATCTGTTTTTGTGTTTGTTTTTACTGCAACAGTGAACTAATTACGTTTTTCTTTCTATTTTGGGAATACCAAGTAACTCCTATGGTTTAATTCTTAGTTTTTGATTGATTGTTTATTGGTGATTTATTAAATTAAGTTTGTTAAAGAACCTTATGCATTAATCACAACTATTTTCTGTTAATTGGAAGACAATTAAGCTGCATGAACATCTTTTAGTTGTTAACCTCATATGTCTATGTGAACACTTAATCATATGCTTAGGAATAATGATTATGAAACTAAGATTAACAAGATAATGGGTAGATTAATGTGTGAGCTTGTTTGAGAAACCAACAAACAAGAGGTTGATTGAACCACCAATTTGATTAACCACTACAAATCTTATTTAATCCAAATTATTAATCTAGGGAATTAATTAGTTTAAACACTTGATCACTGCTTGAATTAATTAATTCTCTAAGGGTTAGGAGTAATGAACATGAACCTAACCACTATAGTTGGTAGCCAATAACAATTAATCTATCATAAATTCAAAATAACCATAGGAGTGAATTGGTTGAACCTAAAACGGAAACATCTTTATCAAATTTGGTGAATTAGTTGTTTTCTTTAGTTACTTAAGTGTTTTTGTGGTGTGTTTAAGTTTTTAGTCTTGCAAAACTAGAGAAAAATCTTTTTCTTTCATTATTTGCTTAGTTAAAATTAGCCATTAGTTTAATTTTCCATTCCTTGAGTTCGACACCCTACTTATTCAACTATACCACTAAAAGACAGGTTCACTGCCTTTGTGTGCTAAATTTATTAATAAAAAGTAGGAATAAAACAAGTGCATTTTACACACATCAAGTTTTTGGCGTCGTTGCCGGGGAACGGTTCTAAATAATTAATCTAATCCCTAATTTTTTCGATCCTTTGTGTGAGTTTACTGGCACAAGGTTAATTAATTGCAATTTAGTAGTTAGTAATTAGGATTTAGCATCTGTTTTAGTTTTAATATTCAGTTTAGAATTTCTTCAAAATTACACTGATACTCGCCGAGTGCAGTCGCACCTACTCGGCGAGTACAAGTGTATTTGGCAATTAATTTTTGTTTTTTAGTTGCATTTTTTGTTCTTATTACGTTTTTATCTTGTTTATTTCAGGACTTTTATGACCAGAGGATCAAACACCCCGCTGGTACCCCCGTTTGAAGATCCCGAATCCGCATTGAAAAGGAACAAAGGAAAGGACGTGGAGAGCTCAAGTACACCAAAGAAGTCACCTTTGTCTAACTTGAAGACTGTTTTTGGGAAGAAAAAGAGTAGCAAATCAGGAGCATCCAGCGCCTCCTTAGTAATCGATGAACCGGTTAAGGAAGATATCGAGTACGAGATCGAGGAAGAAGAGGAACCCACATACGAGCACGAATCCAAATTCAAGGAAGAGTTAGTTATTACTATGGCTAACATTGATGAAATCCCCATGGAGGAATGGAAGAAGAGGATGCGCGACGACACTGGCCCGGGACTTGTGCAACCCGCAATTCCCGCGACTGCTACTTTCGAGCTCAAGGGTCATATCCTAGCTTTACTTAAAGAAATACCTTTCTATGGAAAAGACCGCGAAGATGCCTACAAGCATTAGGATGAAGTTAATGATGTAGCTGATTACTTCAATGTTCTAAATGTGCCTCGTGAGACTCAGCTACTTCGCATGCTTCCAGTGACATTCAAAGGTGCTGCAAAAGACTTGCTCAAGTCACTTCCCCCCGGATCAGTCACCACATGGGCCAAGATGAAGGAAGAATTCATTGATCACTTTTGCCCACCTTCCAAGATAGCCAAGTTGAAGAAGGCCATTGCTAACTTTGAACAACAAGCTGGAGAGTCGCTATATGAAGCTTGGGAGAGGTACAAGAGCTTACTAAGAAACTGCCCACACCATGACCTAAACAGCCAGTAAGAAGTCTCCATCTTCTATGATGGAGTCAATGTCACAACCAGGCAGTTACTAGACTCGCAAGGCCCGCTCACAAAGAAGCCGCCCCCGGTGATCAAAGAATTGATTGAAGAATTCTCTAAACACTCTAGAGAATACCACAACCCTAGACATGATGTCACTAGGGGTGCCGCATGTGCAGCTACTGAAGACTTATCCGCGGTTATGGCTATGTTAAAAACCATGGATAGGAGGATGGATAAAATGGACCAAACGATCCATGCTATTCGGGTGGGTTGTGAAAACTGCAATGTACCTCACCTCACTAGAGACTGTGATTTAGATGAGAATGGCAACAAGAAGGTGCACGTTTGTTACTCAAGTGGAGACCGATATGATGAAGACTGGTGCAAACAAAAGAACGAGTGGCTCCTTTATGAAGAGTACAAGAAGGCCAAGGAGGAAAAGTTTAGGCAAAAAGGGAGAGGTTTCTACCAAAAGGAGGAGCCGGTACAAGAGAGAAAGCCATGCTTGGAAGAAATGCTCACCAAATTTGTAGCTGCTTCAGAAAAAAGACATAGTGATCATGATGCTGCCATTCAAGAAACAAGGACAATGCTAAGGAACCAGCAAGCATCTATCCACAATATAGAAACGCAGCTTGGGCAACTTGCTCAACAAATCAACCAAAGGTCACCGGGCAAAGTTCCTATCAAAACTGAAAACAACCCACGAGACGCGCACATAAACATAGTCACAACAAGAAGTGGGAAAATAATAACTCCCCTGGCACCTATTCAGACTGAAGCATCCAAGGAATCATAGAAGGAGGAGGCAGAAAAACAAGCAGAAAAGCAAAATTTACAATCTGACAACCAAACTCGCCAAGTACCACGTATGGACTCAGCGAGTACACCACCAAATCCAAAAGAGCAGGTCCCTGAAAAGCTGTACCAGCCTCCAATGCCATACCCAGCCCGAGCTAAGAAGGAGAAGCAGGAAGAGGAGTATCAGAAGTTTCTAGATCATATCAAGGCTCTTCAAATCAACATACCCTTCATTGAAGCCGTCATGCAAATGCCCAAATATGCAAAGTTCCTTAAGGAACTTCTCACTAATAGAAGTAAGATGGAAGAAGTGAAGAAGGTAGTCCTCAATGAAAACTGCTCAGCTGCTATGCAAAATAAGCTACCAAAGAAGAAGGGTGACCCGGGGAGTTTGACTTTACCTTGCCAATTTGGCAACCTGGCTACCATTCATGCCTTAGCTGATTCGGGAGCAAGTGTGAACCTAATGCCATATTCATTCTTTAAGAAGTTGGATATCCCGGAACCAAGGCCAATTCGCATGGCAATTCACTTGGCAAACAAGACAGTCACTTTCCCAAGAGGCATATGCGAAGACTTACTAGTAAAGGTGGACAAATTCGTCTTTCCCGCTGATTTCATCATTCTAGACATGGAGGCGGATCCACAAGTTCCAATCATCCTTGGAAGGCCCTTCCTCAACACGGCAAGCGCTATAGTAGACATGAGGGACTCGAAACTCACCTTGCGGGTAGGAGAAGATTCAGTCACATTTGGGGTGGATCAAGCTATGAAGTATGCAAGGAACAGTGACGACACAACATTCTCAATAGATATGCTTGATGAATTATTGGAGGAATGCATAAGTGAAGATTCTAGCAAGTTCACAGCTTATGATGAAGAATTTGATCCAGAAAAAGACCTGATGGAGATTGAAAGGCTGCTGGAAGAAGCTGATTTTGAAGAATTGGTGAAGAAAACTGACAGCCCTACTCGCCGAGTAGGGCCGATCTACTCGCCGAGTTCTTCCTTAGAAAAGGCAGAATTCGTGAATGCAGCCACAAACCCGCCGAGTACCTTACCTGCACTCGGAGATTCCAACAGTCAGAACCAAAAACCTGAGCTCAAAACTTTACCAGAACATTTGGAGTATGCCTTCCTTGAAGAAGGCAACCAAAAGCCAGTAATCATAGCCTCTGACCTATCCAATTCTGAAAAGGAAGAGCTAGTGCAAGTGTTGAAGAAGCGGAAGCGGGCCATAGCATGGAGCATCACCGACATCAAGGGATTAAGCCCATCTTATTGCTCCCACAAGATCAATCTGGAAGAAGGAGCAAAGCCGGTTGTACAACACCAAAGAAGGTTAAACCTGAATATGCAAGAAGTAGTCAAGAAGGAAGTGGTTAAACTCTTAGATGCGGGAATTATCTATTCCATTTCCGACAGTCCGTGGGTGAGTCCGGTCCAAGTGGTGCCCAAGAAAGGAGGTATGACGGTCATAACCAACGACAAGAACGAGCTAATTCCGACACGAACGGTAACCGGTTGGAGAGTGTGCATCGATTATCGAAAGCTAAACGATGCCACTCGTAAAGACCATTTTCCCTTACCTTTTATTGATCAAATGTTAGAAAGACTATCGGGCCATAGTTACTATTGCTTTCTAGACAGATTCTCGGGTTATTTCCAAATACCCATAGACCCAATGGACCAAGAAAAGACCACGTTTACTTGCCCAAATGGGACTTTTGCTTATAGGCGCATGCCCTTTGGGCTATGCAATGCACCCGCGACTTTTCAAAGGTGTATGATAGCCATATTCCACGATATGGTGGAAAAATTCAAGGAAGTTTTTATGGACGACTTTTCTGTTTTTGGATATTCTTTCCATGATTGTCTCACAAATCTTGACTTCATGCTTGCTAGGTGTGAAAAAACTGACTTGGTCCTCAATTGGGAGAAATGTCACTTTATGGTTAAAGAGGGTATAGTGTTAGGCCACAAGGTTTCCAAAATGGGAATTAAAGTGGATCGGGAAAAGATTGACACTATTGCCAAACTACCCCTACCAACTAATGTGAAGGGCATTAGAAGTTTTCTTGGACACGCGGGTTTTTACCGACGTTTCATAAAAGATTTTTCTAAAATAACTAGACCTCTAACACAATTATTATTAAAAGATGCACCATTTACTTTTACTGAAGAGTGTTTAGAGGCTTTTGAAGTTTTAAAGGAAAAATTAACTAATGCCCCGATCATTGTTGCACCAAATTGGAGCTTACCCTTTGAGATTATATGTGATGCTAGTGACTTTGCATTAGGAGTTGTCCTTGGTCAAAGGGTTGATAAGCACTTTCGACCCATATATTATGCTAGCAAGACTCTAAATCCAGCCCAAGAGAATTACACCACCACTGAAAAAGAATTATTAGCTGTGGTGTATGCCTTTGATAAATTCCGCCCTTACTTGGTTTTATCCAAAACTACTGTTTTTACTGACCACTCGGCTATCAAGTATTTGTTTGCCAAACAGGATGCCAAGCCAAGACTGATACGATGGGTGCTACTTCTTCAAGAGTTTGACATAGAGATACAAGACTAGAAGGGAATGGAGAATGTAGCAGCTGACCACTTGTCAAGGCTTGAAAACCCGCAATTGCATGAAGATAGAGTTGGTGATGATTTTCCGGACGAGTATATTATGGTGACCGTGGGAGAAGAACCATGGTTTGCAAATATAGCTAACTACTTAGCTAGTAGTTACATCCCAAAATATCTCACAAGCCAACAAAAGAAGAAATTCTTTTCCGAGATAAAAATATTACTTTTGAGATGAACCGTATCTTTTCCGAAGTTGCACGGATGGGATCATACGAAGATGCGTGTTCGGGAATGAAAGCCGGAAAATATTAGAGCATTGCCATAGTGGGCCCATGGGTGGACATCATGGAGCACATCACACTGAAAAGAAGATCTTTGACATTGGGTTCTATTGGCCCACAATTTTTAAAGATGCAGCCCAATTTGTCAAAGAGTGTGATGCTTGTCAAAGAGTGGGAAACATTTCATCTCGAAATGAAATGCCACAACATAGTATCCAAGTATGCGAGGTCTTTGATGTGTGGGGTATCAACTTCATGGGACCATTTCCCATGTCTAAAGGAAACAAATACATATTGGTGACGGTGGATTATGTATCCAAATGGGCGGAGGCACAAGCGTTACCAACAAATGACGGTCGGGTAGTGGTGCGGTTTTTAAAGAAGTTATTTTCACGATTTGGAGTCCCGAAAGCTCTTATAAGTGGCCGAGGCACGCATTTCGCCAATGATCAACTAGAGAAGGTGCTAAGGAAGTATGGAGTAACCCATAAATTTTCTACATCCTACCATCCACAAACTAGTGGGCAAACCGAGGTGACAAATCGAGCGTTAAAGCGAATCTTGGAGAAATCGGTGGGGAGCAATCGCAAAGAATGGTCAGATAGGCTAGATGATGCACTTTGGGCCTTTTGTACAACTTTCAAAACTCCTATTGGTACTACACCATATAGGCTTGTTTATGGAAAGCAATGTCAGTTGCCGGTAGAGATAGAGCATAAAGCATTTTGGGCTTTAAAGATGTGCAACTTCAACATGGAGGAACTCAAGAGCAACCAGTTGATGCAAATGAATGCTCTTGAGGAGCTTAGAAATGATGCATACTCTAGCTCGTGGATCTATAAAGAGAAGACCAAGATGTGGCATGACAAAAGGATAAAAGAAAATAAAGAATTTCATGAAGGCCAAAAAGTGTTGCTCTTTAATTCGCGACTAAAACTTTTCTCAGGAAAACTCAAGTCAAGATGGGATGGTCCTTTTCTGGTGAAGACGGTGTTTCCACATGGTGCTATAGAGCTATTGTCAAGAGATGGAACACCTTTCAAGGTCAATGGCCATAGGATCAAAAAAAGTATGAAGAAGGAGTTCCCCGGAATGAAGGAATGGAAGAGTTGCTGTTGCTGGAAGGGACTGCAACCACGTAGAAGGGGAGGAGTCCAGCTAATGACTCCTTAAAAAGAAGCGCTTCTCGGGAGGCAACCCGAGTCTCAAGTTTGCATTTTCTTTCCTTTACTTTATTTTTATTATTTTTTTCATTCGTCTTCTTCTAAGAATATAATTGCTTGAGGGCAAGCAATGCCTAGAGTGTGGGGTGGATGCCTAAAAGAATGATAATATACATTCAATTTTCAAAACATTCAATTTTTTTTTCAAACTGCAAGGATTACTCGCCGATTAGGCACGTATACTCGGCGAGTACCTACCCGAGTAACCCAATAAAACGCGTAATGGCAGTTTTACTCGGCGAGTAGAACCTTTCTACTCGGCGAGTAGCCAACTTAAACAGATGCTAAATAATATGTAAAATAAGGGTTTTCACCCATTTAACCCCTATACTCGCCGTGCACAGCGTTTCCTCAAGCATTCTCTGCGATTTCTTCAAATTTCCACTTAATCTTCGTCTTTCAAAGGAAAAGGTAACATCTTTACAATTAAAACTCATCAAAGGTTCAAGCTTTATCGTTGATTTGCCCCTATTTTGCTTAAATTCGGATTTGGGGGGTTTCCTCAAATTCTAGGGTTTTAATTTAGCCATGAATTAGGTATTGTTAGGAGAAATTTCTTTTGGATTTATGGTTAGTTGACTCATTACAACAAACCCCTGTGAAGAATTTGGAGTCTTGGACAGCCTATATATACTCGGCTCAAACTGTTGTCGATGTTCATCCTACTCGCCGAGTAGGTCATGTACTCGGCGAGTAGAGGACTATTCAGGCCTGTTTATTTCATTTTTAATTACTGGGTATTGTTTGTTTGTGTTCTCTTGTTGTTGTTATGCAGGTACCATGTCTAGAAGGGGACAATCTTCAAGAGGGGTAAACCAAGGTGATGTCCCGTGGCTGTCATTGCGACAAATCACGTCCAAATCATCCAAAGCTCGAGCCTTAAACAAATTAGAGGCGCTGAAACAGAAGGAAATCCATTTGCCCAACGCTGTTGACTGGGATTGGTTGGGAAATGTGGGATTAGAGGAGGAGCTCACACCATATTTGGTGAAGGAGTGCAGTTTGGGGTATACCACCATCAAATGTGATGGTTGGTTACAATTATTCAAGATACAAGAGCCTGTTTATGCTGAATTGTGTTGGGAATTTTTTGCTACCATCTCATTCCGAGGTGGTAGTGAGTATTATAACCCCAACATAATTTCTTTTTCTTTGGGCGGGGAGCTGCGACAATGCATCATGGCTGAATTTTCTTGGAGGCTGGGGATTTATGATCAGAGCACTATGATGACTGAGGACTTTGAAGCTTTTCTGGAGAACTGCCATAAGGAACTTCCCAAGGCAGTGGTGGCCTCTACATGGTGGAACACAATTGCCAACCGGGTGTATATTCCTTCTACCGCTCAAGAGGGTCATATTCGCTCGCCGATCCATCGCCTTATTCACCGATTCGTGGCCAACACCATCAACATGCGGAAGGATTGGGACAAGGTCCCAACCCTTGATATTTTCTATCTTTGGAGTATTATTACTCCCGACGCTTTCTACAATCTCCCCTATTGCATCGCCAAATTTCTTGCTGAAGGGGCGGTTAAGGAAAAAGTTAACTCCAAAATTAATTGAGGCATGTTTGTTACAAGGCTTGCTAGGTCGTTTGGGGTTTTAGACTTACAAGAAGCAAGGGCACTCACGGTCATTTACCCTCCACCGTTCAACACTGAATTATACAGGAGGGTACGGATCGTGGAGAAGTTTGGTGACTCCTTTTCCATTCCACATGCAGATGAGCCGACAATTCCCGAGGAGTCGGGAAGACGGGTAAGGCAACGTAGCGAGCGGGTACGAGAAGATCCACCGGTTATTCTGGTGGAGGAGGACAACAATGGGTGGAATCAAATGGAGTACTGGCGCTATTTGGACGATATTGGACGAGGGGTTAATTATAATAATCAATCTTTTGAATACCTCTTCCAACAGATGAACATTGCACCAAGACCCAGTCCCGGCTATCCATACATTATGAGTTGGGATGAAAGAACGAGGAGAAGAAATGAAGAAGGAGGAAGTGGTGCGGGAGGAGCCGATATGGAAGAAGAAGATTAAAGACTTTATTTTTATGTTTTGTGTTTTTATGATGTTTTGTTTTGAACAGTTGTTGAAAACTTGGATGATTTTTATTTTTGCTGGGATGGTTATTACTTTCACTTTTAGTTGTTTATTTTTCAGGTATGGAAGGTTAGGAAGCATAATAAAGTGTTGAGGGTCAAGTAAGGAATGAGAGATGTTCGAGAAAAAGTACGAAGTCGTGTCCTTAGGATTGAGTCCGTGAGAGTCGAGAGTAATGGAGAGTATTGCTGCTGAAGGATTTAGAGTGAGGGTCAGTGAAATTTCCAATTTCAAAACCTGAGTCAAAATGAACATGAGTTGGATTAGTTTTGGCAATATAGTGCCTACTCGCCGAGTGCACAAACTCTACTTGGAGAGTACATGGGATATTGCACGTTATAGTTCCAAGTCAAGAGATACTCGCCGAGTACACGTCACTACTTGCCGAGTAGACTTGCAATCTTCGAGTTCCAGAGCTGTTTTGAGCACTTTCACTGCAGCATTTATCCACTTTTTGTGAAGAATTGTTACTGGGGATTTTCTAAGAAGCTTGTTCCGTGATATTTTCGAGCTGTCAACCACACGAGACGCATGACACCCAAGACATGGATGAGTTGTTCCCATGGCTAAAGTCAAGTGAAGATGGAGTTGAAGAAAAGAGTATCAACCTATCGACTGCTACCCCAGGGGAGTTTGTTCCATTTCTCTATATATTTGCATTTTTTGTATAATATGCAATGAGGGCATTGCATAAAATAAGTGTGGGGTAGGGGGTTGGTCACATATTAGAAAATTTAGAATCTTAATTTAGGTCTAATTTAAAAATTGTTGCATACCAAAATGTTACTTAGGACTTAATTTAGAAAATTTTGGTAAAAGTAAATTAGGATTCCATGTTAGAACTGTGTTGATAATTGTATGAAAACCCAAATGTTTAGTTGAGTCTATACACGTTCTAGTGCATTTGTGGCTTCCTTATTCCAGTGAAATCATGGGACAAAAACACGACCTTGCTCAGCCTGAGTGATGCAATATGTTTAGCAGCCTAAACCTGAAATGTATCCAGGAAAATTATTATCGTTAGCCAATAAAGGTTGAAGTTGAGCACCCCTGCTTAAGCATGTAGGGGTTTGAGTGAAAAAAGTGAGGTACATGTAAAAAAAAGAGAGAATTGCAAGAAAAGTGAAGAATTTTGGAGCAAATAAAGTGAAGATCAAAAGATCAAAATTCCAAGAAATTCAAAAAGTTGAAGATACCAAAAATCAAACAACAAAGTGGTGAATTCAAAGAGATCAAAGATCAAATTATCAAGGAAGTGAAGAATTCAAAAGAGCTCCATAGTGGTATCATAAATTGGAATTCTAGATTATGTATGCTTGGGTTGCTCAACCAAAAATACCTTGAGGGTAAGAGGTTTTCTGCGGATGGATTCAGAGGGATGCATAAAATGAGCATAGTTCGAGGTGAGTGGGCTAATGTTTATGAGGACTGTGAGTATTTGGAGTATGGGGGTATTTAGGACAATTTTAGACACAAATGCATGCGTTGCGGTCTTGGCATAATGGCTGGGCTAGATTGGAGTTGTCATATGTGGTTCTAATATGTTTAAAATTCAGTTTTGCTTGGGGGCAAGCAAAAGTCAAGTGTGAGGTATTTTGATATGTGCATAATTAGTTAATTATTTAGCATACATTTTTATTCATTTTTAACTAATTATGTGTATAATGTGGACAAAAGGTACTTAATACTATTTAAATTTTGTTTTCAATCCAAAAGACATGCTTGGGAGTGAAAGGGAACAAGGGGAAGCAATTAGAGATCAAAGAATGAAGAATGAGGGACAAAAGCCTTCCAACTCGGCGAGTACACGAGTCTACTCGGCGAGTCCATTAGAATATTCCAGAAGATAAGTCAAGATTCCTGGTACGAGAAGGATAATTACGATCTACTCGGCGAGTTGGGTCTGCTACTCGCCGAGTACACCTTGTTTTGAGAAAATTATAAAAACCGAGCCTTTATCCGATTGGAATACTTTCTGGCGTTTTTTTAGAGATTCATCTGCGATTGAAGAACCCTTGGAGGAGCTGAGGAACCCTAATCTTCAATCTCTTGAAGAATCAAAGCAACTAGGTTAATCATTCCACTTAGCTTTAGGAATTAAGTATGTTTAGCTTAGTTAAATCTGTTTTTCTGTTTGTTTTTACTGCAACAATGAACTAATTACGTTTTTGTTTATGTTTTGGGAATACCAAGTAACTCCTATGGTTTGATTCTTAGTTTTTGATTGATTGTTTATTGGTGATTTATTAAATTAAGTTTGTTAAAGAACCTTATGCATTAATCACAACTATTTTTCTATTAATTGGGAGACAATTAAGCTGCATGAACATCTCTTAGTTGTTAACCTCATATGTCTATGTGAACACTTAATCATATGCTTAGGAATAATGATTATGAAACTAAGATTAACAAGATAATTGGTAGATTAATGTGTGAGCTTGTTTGAGAAACCAACAAACAAGAGGTTGATTGAACCACCAATTTGATTAACCACTACAAATCTTATTTAATCCAAATTATTAATCTAGGGAATTAATTAGTTTAAACACTTGATCACTGCTTGAATTCATTAATTGTCTAAGGGTTAGGAGTAATGAACATGAACCTAACCACTATAGTTGGTAGCCAATAACAATTAATCTATCATAAATTCAAAATAACCATAGGAGTGAATTGGTTGAACCTAAAACGGAAACATCTTTATCAAATTTGGTGAATTAGTTGTTTTGTTTAGTTACTTAAGTGTTTTTGTGGTGTGTTTAAGTTTTTAGTCTTGCAAAACTAGAGAAAAACCTTTTACTTTCATTATTTGCTTAGTTAAAATTAGCCATTAGTTTAATTTTCCATTCCCTGAGTTCGACACCCTACTTATTCAACTATACCACTAAAAGACAGGTCCACTGCCTTTGTGTGCTAAATTTATTAATAAAAAGTAGGAATAAAACAAGTGCATTTTACACACGTTAGCGGGATATCAATCCAATGGTCCGGCCTTGGTGCCTTCGACCCGTAAGTATAGTAAGGAAAACTTACCTCACGGCTTGATGAAAAACCGATCAATACTCTGATCCCGAATATCGGCTCCACCCAAGTCCTAAATGTCCAAAAATTTCCCATTATTAAAATAATCACAATTTTCCTAACTTACCCTTGGTCAAACTTGGTCAGAACTAACAAGTCAACTGAGTCAACTCAGCCGATTCAACTCAGCCAAGTCGACACAGAGCGTGTACGCAGGGCGTACTCTAACTTGACTGTGATCGGGGTGGTTGACTGAGTACGCTCGACGTACACATAGGTATGCACGACATACTCACATAACTTCTCTTTTCACATTAAGAGCTTAATACTTCGACTTAATGTATCAAATTGCAGATCAAAGACCAAAATATCACTAAGAGTCATAAAGTTTCCAACTTTATAACTTTGCATGTCCAATAAGTGCTTAATACACAAAAACACAACATCTTAATGCATTAAGACCTTCAATAACATTAATGGAGCAAAACTACCCATCAAGACTACATTTTTATGACTTAAGACCCTTCCTAAGGTCTGAAAGGACGACTTAATGGGTCAAGAACATGTCATGCTTAAGAATCACCATTTTGGAACAAAAAGTGACTTAAAGGAGTGAAATGTCTAGATCTACAAGATGGAGTGATCAAGATGCAAACTTTATACCTCCTGGAGGTTGCAAACAAGAAGGGGATCTCAGATCCAACGTGCTTTCTAGCTCCAAATTCTTCTCACCACCTTCTTCTTCTTCAAGAATACCTCCAAAACACTCCAATGGCTCAAAAATGCACTCTTCTAACTTAGGGTTACTTGAAGACATTTTTCACAGAGGGAGCCTATTGAGGATATGAGGCATGAAGTTATAATGGTGTTTATATATGGCCAAACTCTTAAAATTAGGGTTTAGAGCATGTATGCCCTGAATACGAGATGTATGCCCAGCGTACCAGGGATCGCCCTAGTACACTTAGTGTACACATCGTACGCCCAACATACTAACCTCAAGTCCAAATCACGACTGTTGAGAGAAATAACTTGAGACACACTTGAACAAATGTTAGAACAAGTATGATTACGGAATTAGTTAATCTCAAAGGATCTAAAAGCTCAACAATAATAAGAAAATATGTTAGATGGTTAGATAGTTAGTTGCGGAAATATAAAGAAACATAAATGACAGTAGGTGATATATCAAGTAGACACATAAGTTGATTCATAACATGGAATACATTTAAACCAAGTTAGTAAGTGAGATCAATCTTAATGATACAGTCACAAGTGACTTGCTCCGAAGAGAGGTATTAAGCAGTTGTGATTGAGAGGATTTCAGAGAGTAATAAAGATATGAGAGAACTAGGAGATAATTAAGATCTAAAGATGAGTAAGAAGTGATCTGTATTGATTGATAAAAATGTAGTCTCTATTTATAGAGACTGAAGAGATACAACAGATTGACTCTCTAAGAATTGCCATGCAAGGCATGCATACTGGACAATAGAGAGTATTAAGAAAATAAACTAAGTACAAAAAGATAGACTGCGGTAGCTTGATGACTTCGGATGTGATCGCTGAAGGAGCTTGACTATGGTGAACTATAGACTATGGTAGCTGAAAATAAGAGGGCCACTTCATGTATCAACAATTTCCCCCTAAGTGACCTCTAATTTTCTTCACTTATCAAGCTTAAGGAATTCGATTAGGATCCACCAAAATTTCCTGACATTCTCCAACCAGGTGATCCTCCTTAAAATCTTGAACTTGACTTCGGCAGTTGTATGCTTTGATTTTTCCACTGCGGATCGACAGATTTCAAGTTGTTTCTTCGTGAGGCGGTTCATGGAGGACAAGGAGATGATACTTGAATTGATTAGTCTTTCTTTTGAAGATGACTCCAAGTTCATGAAAATTTGTAGCACCAAGGGTTCATTCCTCATAGCCTTCGGTTGGCATCGGTGCGGGATCAGGAGGAGGTAGATCAAACTTTTTGGCAAGGATTGGGTGGAACTCCACATCGATCTTAGAAAAATCACACACAGTTTCTTTCAGAAAAATACTTGCTCTTTCAAACGATATTTTCATCTTCGGATGCTTTTCACACTTATTTTGGAACACCTTTGCTATCAGGAAGATTTCTTCTGGGTTCATGCAGGGGAAGTCAGCTTGGGTGCGGACATAGTCCTGATTCCTTCTTGTGAGTGTGTATTGCACAAAATCAGCATTCATAAACTTGCGCGGTTTGAAGTTCTTGACTGCTGAAGGTTTGTCGTTGGACCAGATCTTCTCAATGGAGGACGCATGCTTGGCATAAAATCGGTTAAGTATTTCGAACTCCATTGGCAGTCTCTTGTGATCAGGAAGGTTGCGGTCGAACTGCTCAAATACGATGAAGTATTTAGCGTTTGGGGAGATAGGGACATCCCAGTATCCATCCGAAGGAGGTTCAGCATATGTAAGATAGGTTTTGTAGTCGTCATCAAGGAGTCTGCGGTGGGGATTAATCCAGGAGTTTATTAGGGATTCATCCATCACAGTATCAAAACTGCATTCTCTCCAAATGAGCTCTGCAAGTTTAGCTGCTTTCTAGTCAGCTTTCTTCTGCTTCGTTATAGGAGAGTCGTTTGAGCTTGGAGAGGACATGTACTCTACAAGATTCTTGAAGTGTGGGGGAGTTTCCGGTCTTTCAGAGGAAGGGATGATTTTGTGTTGCGGTGGTGGAGAGTGGTGTTGCGGTGAAGGGACTTTCGGAGAAGCGGTGTTGGAATGATGTTCTTCTTCATATTCTTCTTCTTGATGGTCTTCTTCTTCACTTCCCCCTCTTGTGGAGTTCAAACTCGGAGACTCCTCAAGCCATTGCTTAAGGCCATTGACTTTAGCACAAGCCTCCTGGAAGTGAGCTTTAAGAACTTCAGCCAATTGCTGGTTATCTGGAATGGAGGTGTTGAACAGCAGTCGGTGAATCTCCTTTGTGAGATGGAGAATTTCGGGGCCATGGAAGTTGGATGATAATGAGGGTTGAAGTTTGTTGATGGTTGCATGGAGAACTGAAATAGTGGACTCATAAGCAGTGTGAGTCTCATCTATCATTTTCTGAGACCGAGAAGATTTATCCGCAATGGCTTCCTGCAGGTTGTCCTTTATTGCAGATACCTCAGATATAAGGCGCTCCGCAACAACCATAAACTCCTTGTGACCCGCTTGACGATTGTTGTCAAAGGACCTTATCCCCATTTCAACTTTTAGAGAGATTCTCTTAGCAACCATTCTTTGCATTGCTTTTAGTCGTTAAATTCTGTCAATTAAGGATTGCGGCACAAGATTGTCATCAGACTGCAGTTGAGTAGATTTGACTGCGACTAGGATTTGATCAACCTTGGATTGGAGATTGAGGATTGTAAGTCCCTAATCTACTTGTGTATCAATCAAATCCGTTTGATGGTGCGGAATCCCAATCAAACGGATGATGTCAGATCAAATAGAAGAGAAGAAGAAGAAGAATAATATGAATCTTCAATGTATTGAATAGATTGGAATGATGCTCCTTTACATGAGATTCACACACACGCACACAAGCTCCTATGTTCTCTTCTGTTCATCAATCTTTACTCCTCACCCCTAACACCTATATATACAAGAGGAACATGGGCTGTAAATGGGTTTACGGCCGTAAACCTGTTTACAGCCATAAACACGTATACGACCATAAACACCAAGTTGTTTACGGTCCAAGACACAAAAATACATTTTTCTAGAAAAGTAAAGTATAAACCATATTTTTGACCCAACAATCTCCCCCTTGGTTTATAAATTTATTTTCTTAATTGACCCAACAAGCTCCCCTAAAAAGTAGTTGGCTTTTCTTGTTAATCTTCATTGGGATATTGGCTTCAACATTTATCTTCAAATTCTTCACAACTTCAAGATGAACTTGATGAATCTTCAATGAATGACTTCATCTTGAGGACTTGAGCTTTTCTGCAGAATTTGACATTGAACACCCATTGGGTGAGGAGGCTTGACGTACTGATTCTTGAAAGATAGCGCTTTCAGCTTGAGAATCTTCAGAGAGAACAAATCTTCTGGATCACTTCAGCAGGTTTAAAATAGCAGCAGATTGATTGAGGAGGCTTCAATGCAATCCGTCACATAATCTTCAAATTCCGCTTCACCTTGTTTCTGGGGTTGAAGGATTGAATGTTGAAAGAATAATCTTCATTTCTTGCTCCTTCGAATGAGAATTCTTCGATGCTCACGGACGAAGCCTTGGCTCAGAAATCTTCGTCACAAACTCCATGAGTCTCATCTACACCTGAATTCACTTTTCAAGACAAAACAAAACTAAAAGAAAACTTAGCACACAAATTAAAATAAAAACAAAAATATTTTTGGATTTTTGATTTTTCTAAACAAGAAATAAAACTATTTTTCGATTTTTAATTTTCTAATTTTTGTTTGGTTTTTAAATTTTTAATTCTCCCCTAATATTTAAATTAGAAGAAACTGTGAACAAATTTAAAAATAAAATAAAATGATATCTAACTTTAAGAGTGATTTGGGATCAAATTTTTTAGACAGTCTTTATCCATTTATCAGTACCTCTCCCTTCATTAGTAGATCTGGTCAATCGTCGGTATTGGGATCCACTTAAACACGAGAGATTGTGACAAAATTAGGACATACTATAAGTGACAAGACAATGTGATTCTAAGTTCCTAGATAATATTCCTTAAGGACCATTCAGCTGACGACGACCAAAGATATTGTTGTCCACCTAAATTGAGCAGCGAGATCTACAAACAATCTGTATGTGTTTAAATTTTAATTGTACTAGAACGTGTTTCCCGCTTCCTGATATGCTCCAGCCATCAAGGACTTCCAGAATACTCCTTACACCGAGTGAGCAGAAAATTATTAAGAGATAAAATAGATTTAGAGTGCATATGCCATACATCCAGGTCGGATCTCTTCCAATCATGCAGAGGATGAAACATATGACTAACTGAATTTTTAGAGGGATTGAGAAGAGAATGTTGCATATACTGTGTACCAGGTCGGATTATGAGTCACGCAGAGGAGACAGTATATGGCTAACATATAGATAGAATTGCATAGATAGAAGATGCATAAAGATAGAATTGCATATGTTACAGTCGAGGTCGGATCTCTCGATCACGCAAAGGAGGCAACATATGACTAACAGACAGAAAGCAAGAAAATAGCCTTCTACATACCTAGTTTATCGGAATTCCCCAGTCACCCCATCAAAACCGGAATTAAGGACAGAATCCGCACATCGAGGAAAAGTTAATCCACAGTTCTAGATACGGGTTCTTTTAGTGCGACCGGTAGATTCTCTTGCATATCTCCCTGCTCAACCTATCTGAGCGTCGTATTGTCCGGAAAAATGGATCTATCTAGGTCAAGATTTTTCAAGTCTCTAGATTCCTTAAGTTCATCTATGTCTAGTCAGGTCCATTTTAAATCTTTCGTGCCTACCAGTGCATCGAACAAAGAGCCTAGACAATTCAGATTAAGTCCCTTACACAGATTCACATTGCCTACTATCACATGATTAAATCACTTCCCAAAACATCTCCTGCAAGCACATTCCATTAAAACCATTTTTATTTTCTGATTTTCTAATGTTTTTGGATTTTTTAAATTAAAAGTTTCTAATTTTTGTTTTGTTTTTATTTGCCCCCTAAATTTGTGCATAGGAGAGAAACGAAAGTAAATGCGCAAATTTAAACTATCCTAAAACAAAAATTAGTCTTTAAAGCGAATCAACTTAAGAAAAACTCAGGAGTACAGAGAAGAAAATTCAAACCGTAAGTCACCGATTGAATTTGCATCTAGAAGGTCTGAGAACAACACACGTAATCTCAGAACAGATTCGAAAATTCTTCATGTCATTAAGCACTAACCCCATTTGTGATCTCTTCCTTTCTTCCTTTCCCGCAAAAGGACACATACTCTCAAACAAAGATCTGAATGTTATACAGTTGAGAGATGTCCGCTATCATGTGCCTGGAATAGCCACTACCAACAAACCAAAGTCTGATGATATGCCTCCATAGCTGCTCCAACACAGAGCGGGATTAATTGGTCTTTAGAACCCAGTCCATTTTGAAACTGGGTCGACCTTTGTCATCAACGCACGATACTCTCTCCCATGACATATCCTGCTTATCACAAACAAAAGATGTAGAAATATTAGAATCATTAATTGATTTGGGAGATTGAACCTTTGGTACCCATTTGTAGTCGGGTTTAACCCATTTCTTGTTGGATCGGATGGGTGCCTTGGCACTTGCTTTTGATCTGGATGTCGGCCGTTGAGACGACCTTGACCTAACCGGTCTTTGTTTCACTAGAGCATCTCTTAGATTGGGCTTCTTGGCCAACATTTCCTTCTTGCCCTTGGGATTTGGATTCTTTGCCTTGTGGGTTTGATTTTTGGCCTTCTGCGCGTTCCAGTCACTTGGCGTGTTTTGCCATCCTTGCGCGTAGTAGGGAACGTACGCGCGAGTAGGACAATTTATGGCAATGTGTCCAGGTATTCCACAGTGAAAACATGTCTTTTTCTTCACTGGGAAGTTGTCTCTTCCTACCCCTGGTTGCGTATCCATGCCTTGTCTCTTATTGATCCCACATGAAGACTTGCAACAAGCACTTTGTTGCGCTGGAATTGGAGGCCTGTATTTCTCAATGACAGGTTTGTTAGGAGTAACAGAATTCGAAGCAACAGATTCTGAGTTCAAGGAGTCATTGGTTTGTTCAATGGTTTTCTCCTTGTTCTCATCTTCTGCTACTTTACCTGGACATAAAGTCGAAGCATTAGTATTCTCAACTTGAATACCTCCTGACACAAATCCAGCTGGTTTGCCATATTGAAGATGTGCCTCCCTGTCAATTTCTTCCTATGTCATAGGGATGGATGTGTAGTTATGATTGAAAGGTGGAGGAACACTATCATACCCTTGACCCTTGTTTTGATTATCTTTGAATTTTAATTAGGTTTCAAATAAGGACTCGACCGTCTGACTTGACGCAGTATAATTTTTGAAACTAACATCTGTTTTTCCACACTTAATTTGCAAGGTGTCAAGTTCTTCAGTTACAGCAGCGAGTTGTCTCTTAATATAGTCATAATTTTCACACTTGTTGCTATACTCTTCCTGAAGCTTCCTAAAGTCTTTGGTTTTTGCTTCTAATTCAACCTTCAGGGGTTTCTGTCCTTTCCTAAGTTGATATCCTTCGTATTTTAGGTCCTCGATTTCCCTTTTTAGCAACTCATTATGTTCACGAAGAAGTTTAATCGTATCATCACAAGATGGAGTACATGAAACTTCATTGACCGGGATGTTTGTGGAACTCACTGTTTTTCCACACTTCAAAGCGTCAAGCTCTTCAATTACATCAGCAATACTAAGACGATTGAGATCTTTTGTCTTCTTGATGACAACTACGTTCATATCCCACGACTTCGGAAGTGAATTCAGTAGCTTTTTGTTTATCTTAGATTTGGTAAAGAAGATCCCAACTATATTCATCTCAGTAGTGAGTGTGGTGAATCGCTGCAACTAAGTTTCGAGGGTTTCTCTAGGGATATAGTAAAAAATGTTGAAATTTTGTCTTAACATATCCTAATGACTCTCTTTCATGTTTTCAACTCCCTCGTAGACCTTAAAAGCCATTAAAAAGCACAACTAGAAGCCAAAATCAAACTTAAAAGTCAAACACTTTGATTATAAACCTCAAAAGTCAACCTTAAAAGTCAAATTTAAAAAGTTAAAGTCAAAAGTCAAACTTGAAAAGTCAAATTTAAAAAGTTAAATGAGAAAGTCAAAATTTAAAGTCAAAGGTAAAATTTTAAAAGTCAAATTCAAAATTTTAAGAAAAAAAAAATCAAAATTAAAAGTCAAAAATTAAAAACGAAAATTTTTATTATTATTATTATTTTTATTTTATATTATATATATATTAAATTATTATTATTATTATTATTATTATTGATGTTGTTGTTATTATATATATATATATATATATATATATATATATATATATATATATATATATATATATATATATATTATTTTCGATGAAAAGGAATTTAAAAAAATAAATTTGGGTTAAAAGCGTCAATTTGCGAATTAGGAACCGAAAAGAACAGGTTATGTTTTAAATTTCGAAGAGATTACACAAAAGGCTTGCTAGCCGAGTTGGTAAGGCGCGAGTGTTGTTGATCTAGAGGTCCTGGGTTCGATCCCGGGCACCCTCAATTCCTTTCCGAATTTTTTATGAAAGCGCTGATGCGAGGAACCCTAGTCGTCCACTGAGCCGAGAAACCCTAGCCGTCCACTAAGCCGAGCCGCAAATTACGAGCCGTAAACCGCTGACCTTAAACGGTTTATGGCCGTAAACCCTTCAAAGGCTGTAAAGTTTTAGCAAATTACGTGAAAAACAACGATTTTTGCCCCTTTTTGCTCCAAAACTCAATCAAAAACTTGTTTTTATAAAAAACGTGAAGAACAAACCCTCCTTAATTTTCAGAGATCTATCCAAAAACGCAAAAATATTTCGAAAATAAGATCAGATAAGCTCCAGATCTGATAAAAATGACTGATACAGTCCAAGCTCTAATACCAATTATAAGTCCTTAATCTGCTTGTGTATCAATCAAATCCGTTTGATGGTGTGGAATCCCAATCAAACGGATGATGTCAGATCAAATAGAAGAGAAGAAGAAGAAGAAGAATATGAATCTTCAATGTATTGAATAGATCGGAATGATGCTCCTTTACATGAGATTCACGCACACACATAAGCTCCTATGTTCTCTTCTGTTCATCAATCTTTACTCCTCACCCCTAACACCTATATATACAAGGGGAACATGGGCCGTAAATGGGTTTACGGTCGTAAATGGGTTTACGGCCGTAAACACAACCGTAAACACGTATACGACCGTAAACACCAAATTGTTTACGGTCTAAGACACAAAAATACATTTTTTCTAGAAAAGTAAAGTATAAACCATATTTTTTACCCAACAGAGGAATTCTTTTCGGGAGATGGCCTTCTTCTTCTTCTTTTTCTTCTCTTTTGGCTTGGAGGTGGAGTGCTAAGAACCACTTGATTCTTCTTCTTAAACATACATCATCAGGTCATCATCCGAAGGGCTTGGTTAATTAACCTCTTGAAGATCAACATCTTCTAAAACCGAAGGTAGGAGCAGAACTAACTTCGATTTCGGTACTTGCATCT
The DNA here is from genome assembly GCF_002870075.4 of Lactuca sativa. Taxonomy (NCBI): domain Eukaryota; kingdom Viridiplantae; phylum Streptophyta; class Magnoliopsida; order Asterales; family Asteraceae; genus Lactuca; species Lactuca sativa. The sequence goes on from NC_056628.2 coordinate 10,637,923, forward strand.
TGGGAGTCTTGAGCAGTTGGAGATGGAGGAGGCTTTGATGGGGTCTGATCAGCAGTTGCCTCTTGTGCCTTGCGGATGGTATCAACCATGTTTTCCATCATGGCATGAACTTTGCAGAAGGTGGCTACTGTATTGACATTGTTAATTGCGTCTTCCCAATACTTAGCCACAGAAAGAATTTCTTGTTGTTTTTGCTGAAGCTGCTTGGTTTGTCTTGCTTTTCATGCTTGGAATGACCTACGGAAAGTGGCATATTTCTTGGCTTCGACTTCGTTGGAGGGTTGGTACTTACTCCATGAGTCATTTAAATCAATATCGTCAATTCCTTGAAAGCGCACCGAGGTGTCCCTCGGGTTCACGGATCCTTGCACATTTGTGCTCACTGTGCCTAAACCACCTGTTACTGATGTAAGCAGAGTAGGATTTCCTGAGTTTCCTCAGTCTCCTTGATCTAAAGTCAAGTCTGGCCTCGACTCAGTTCTGGCAAAGGCTGAAGAATCGCCTTGCGGTTGGGATGGTGTTTGAAGTGTTTGGGTGACAGACAAAAGGATGGAGTGCAAGTCCTCAGAGTTAAAGAAGTGAGGAAGGGAAGCCTTGGAGACTTTAGGGGGGGGAGCCTGATCCATCCTCTTGGGATTGACCTAGGGGAGTCTCCTCGTTGCGGTGAATCAGACGCACTGCTTGTGCCTGAGTGGTATAGGATGGTGGTTTCGAATGGATGTACAGCCATCCCAAGGAATACCTGAGCCTGTTGAGAGGCTGAGGTATCAGTCCGGTCACACATATGGCTAGTGGGATTGGTTTTGTGTTTCTTGAGGATTTCAATGGGTTGATCATCCTCATCAGAGTCATTGCTGGAGATATGTCTACTTGGTTCAACGATAGTGATTACTGGTGGAGTTTTTCTTTTCCTGGAGGGCTTCGAAGGCTTGGAAGCATCCTTTTTAGGAGTTCCTTGTTTCTTGGTGTTGCGGGGGCCATGATGACCAGAGAATTTATGCTTGCGTCTTTGGGATAGAGAATCATTGGAGAGAGTTATGGAGGATGGGACTGCAGTACTAGTGGGATCAAGAACTGCGGTTTGGGTTGGAGGAGGCGGGGTAGGAAGGTATGGGTCAATACCTTTCGTAGCCTCAATGTGATCTGAGACATCTGCAGTCTCAAGACCGAGGGTAGAAAGAATGTGGTTTGGCAGTCTTCTTATTGGTCCAAAAATAGTTTGATCAGATGAGGGATTGTACCTTTTAAGATCCTTGGTGATAAAGAAGTTGATGTCATTGCCCATGTTGATCCCTACATCTGCATGGAGGTCGGAGATGCAGAGAGACCAAAACCTTGCAAAGGTGAGTTCGGTAGGGTTCTCTCATGGGCTTTCTTTTGGGATGTATTGCAGAAAATCGTCCCATAGTATCTGTCCATAGTTGACATCATGCCCTGTGAAGATGCTCCATACAAGTTATATGAGTTTTAGTCCCATGTTGTTTGTGCCTCCGGTTCTGCCGGATAGACTGCGGATGATGAAGTGACAGACAAATTGCCAGACCGCAGGCAATTGATTTTTCTTGAATTCCCTAATTCCCTTGACCTTCTTCTGGTATCCCATTTGGTATAATGCAGACAATATATCCATCATTGATGGAGTGAAAACCTTGATGGATGGATGAACAAGAAGATTTATTGCAGTAAGAAAATTTTCTTTTGTCAAGATGACCAGAGAATCGTCGACAAGATTGAGATGCACTTCTTGAAGATTTTCGAGCGGACGATAGGCTGAAAAAGCACACTTGAAGAGGGTTGAGAGAGGAACAACATCAGTGAACGAATCGAATGGTCCAAACAGTGGGTGATTGAACAAGAACTTGATCATCAGTTTTGTGGGGGCATTGTAGAAAGGGTGTTCTTCAAACACGGCTCTAAAATTGCTTGAAGCAATTGTTGGTGTGGGATGTTTTGATGCAGAGCCTGAACCAGCGGGATTCACTGATCCAGATTCCTTTGAAGGTTTCTTGGATACACCATATTTCACCATTGTTGTGATTTTAAAAAAGCTTTGAAGAAGGAAGGTAGAATGCAAAAGAAAGGTTTATGGTTTAGAGAGCATAAATTGTTCTTTGTGGAGAAGAAAGGGTTTTATAGTTGCTTAAGGGAGCAGGAAACGTTTTTGCCCTAAGTGAATTTGGATAAAAACGTTTGGGGTTTATTTTGAATTAAGAGAATTAATCTCAGCCACAGATTAAGAAAAGAGGGATTAAATCTGAATTTGGGGTTTACCACAAAAAGGTTTGCATTTAATGAAATGTCAGATTTGTGACCATGTTTGGTGAACGTGTGGTGAGGGTGAGATCAATCCGTTGGGTAAAGGGAAGTTGTAATGGATTTGATGGTTTAGGGTAATAGGAAGAGAGAACTTTAAAAAGGATTTGATTTGGAAAATCTTTCTTTTTGTCATCATACCTAAAATAGGTCTAACACGAGGTTTATTCAAAAGAATGATGCATGCAGATGCACAAAGAATGTTTTTCTTTAATGTTTTCTCTATTTAATGAAGGATCATTAAATAGCACACCATGTTTTTTTTCAAAAGAATGAAATAGTCTGAAAATCAATTAATGTGACTGCAGATGGACACATCATTGCGGATGGATCATATGACGTCGGATGAATGACTGCGGTAGATGAACTAAGATGAACACTTGGAGCAAAGATTAGTAATAACAAACAATAAGGACCATTGAAGTATAATTATGATATATGGTTGCTGTACATAGAATATACCAAAATTAACCACTTATCATAAGTAACTTCAATTAGAACCGCAACGGAGACCAAGGATGGTCTGTAGTACCTATCAATTCAAAAAGAATTGTGGGTCCGGATTCATCATTCCTAACATTTGTAAGAACGTGTTGAGTTTTGTAGAGTCAAGTTCCTTTGTAAATACATCAACAATCTCTTCATGAGAATGGACAAAAATTAGTTCAATGTTACCTTTCAGAATGTGGTATTTGATGAAGTGATACCGCAGTTCAATATGTTTGGTCTTGGAGTGCTGAATAGGATTATGAGAAATCGCTATGGCACTTTTAGAGTCACACTAGATTGGTATCCGCAGCATTCTATATCTGTAGTCTAGCAGTTGTGTTTTCGTCCATAACACTTGAGAGCAACAGCTGGCTGCGGCCACATATTCAGCTTCTGCGGTAGACAATGATACATGGTTTTGTTTCCTTTTGGACCAGCTGACTAATCTTCCACCCAAAAATTGACATCCACCTGAGGTGCTTTTGCAATCAAGTTTGCATCTGACATGATTCGCATCGGTAAATGCTTGAAGACTGAAATCATTTCCTGCGGGGTACTATAATCCAAGAGTTTTGCTTCCTTTTAAGTACCATAGGATTTGTTTGGCTGCGTTCATATGAGACACTTTTGGGTCAGCCTGGTACCTTGCGCATACACCCGTTGCAAAAACTATATCCGGTCGGCTAGCAGTGAGGTACATCAGAGAGCCAATGATACCTCTATAAGACTTGTGATCAACAGATTCACCTGAGGGATCAGCAGAAATCTTATAACCGAAGGCCATGGGGACCTTAGCCGAAGAAGAATTATCCATTGAGTACTTCTTCAATAGTTCTGAGGTGTATTTTTCTTGATGAATGAATATCCCTTGAGGGACTTGTTTCACTTGAAGTCCTAGAAAGAAATTAATCTCTCTATTCATGCTCATTTGGAACTTGTTGGTCATGAGCTTAGCAAATTCATCCACCATTTTCTAATCAGTTGAGCCAAAAATGATATCATCCACATATATTTGTACAAGCATTAGTTGGTCACAATTTGCTTTTCGAAATAATGTGGGATCAATCACTCCTCTTTTGTAACCTGATGAGACAAGAAATTCAGATAGAGTCTTATACCAAGCTCTAAGGGCTTGTTTTAGACCGTAGACTGCCTTTTCAAGCTTGTAGCAGTTGTCTGGGAATTCAACGCTTTTGAAACCCAAAGGTTACTGAAGATAAACCTCTTCTTTTAATTCCCCATTGAGAAAAGCACTTTTTACATCCATTTGATGAACCTTGATGTTTTTGTGTGCTGCGTATGCTAAGAAGATCCAGATGGCTTCCATTCGTGCTACCGGAGCATACGTTTCATCATAGTCAATGCCTTCAAGTTGACTATAACCCTTGGCAACAATCCTTGCCTTATTTCTGATGACCGCACCAGATTCATCTAACTTATTCTTGAACACCCATCTTGTGCCAACAACGGTGTGGCCTTGCGGTTTTGGAATGAGTTACCATACCTTGTTCCTTTTGAATTCTTCCAACTCTTCTTGCATTGAGGATATCCAGTCTGGTTAGAGTAACACTTCTTTGATCGATCGAGGTTTGACTGCGGACATGAACGCTGCGTAGTGGAAATGATCGGATAAGTCCTTGGATGACCAAGTCTGGATTCCTGCGGGCGGGTTGCCAATAATTTGACCTGGTGGGTGGTCTCTCGTCCATACATGTAGACGAGGTATCAGATGATCAGCAGCTGTGGTGGAGGGAATGTCTTCAATATCAGAAGACTCTGCATTTGGAGAGGTCAGTTCCCTGGACTTGAGAACATCCTGCTGATGTAACTTGAACTGGGAAGGCGGGATTAGATTTATCTTGGGCAGATGATGAAGGTTCCCTCTGGAGTATAGAAGGGAGTTCGCTTTGAACCTGCGAAGGTTCCCCCTAGATTGCGGATGGAATTGTGATAACCATTGAATCCGTTCTTGTGTCAATGTTTTCATCATCTGAATCCAAAGAAACGTTCGATGGTTGAAACTCTCTGCGGATTGGAGCGTCATCTTCTGGTACTGGAACCTCGATGGTTGTTGTTTGGTCCGGAGTGGAGTTTTCCCCCTCAACCGGCAAGGTGGAAGTATTTAGCGATACTTTTTCGAACGCTGTAGGACCAGATACATTTGCATGTTATTGCTGAGCTTCTAGAGACACAAGAACTTCGGATAGCTTGGTTGTATCAACAGGATCAAAGAGATCATCATAGTTTATTTCAACTAGATTTAATGGACCTGAAGAGGCAGGAATATCACTTTCAAGGATTGCGGTGGTTTCAGTTGACAAAGCGGAGTTGCGGATGTGATAATCATCAAACTTTACGTCAAAGCTTTCAATGATCAACCTTGTGCGTCTAATGAGAACTCAATAAGCAACCTTGTTAGTGGAGTAGCCAAGGAAGATGCCTTCATCAGACTTCGGTGCGAATTTATTGAGGTGATCTCTGTTGTTTATTACGAAGCATCTACACCCAAATATATGAAAGAATCGAACATTTGGCTTGCGGTTTTTGAGACCTTCATATGGTGTTTTGTTGAGGCGTTTGCATACAATATTTCGATTTTGAACAAAATAGGTTGTGGCCACTGCTTCGGCCCAGACGTAGAGAGGAAGATTTGCAAAATTGAGCATAGATCTAGCAGCTTCTACTAGAGTGTGATTCCTTCGTTCTACTACACCATTCTGTTGTGGTGTGTAAGAAGTTGAGAACTTGTGTGAAATCTCTTTGGAGACCAAGAAACTATTCAGAAGATGATTAGTAAACTTGGTTCCATTGTCACTTCAGATACGTCTGACTAGTAACTTGATTTGAAGTTCTATTTCCTTGATGAAGTTGATCAACACCTGCGGTGTTTCTGACTTGAGTTGAAGAAAGAAGACCCATGTGAAACGAGTGAAGTCATCCACAATAACTAGATGTATTTTTTGGGGTGAAGACTGGCTACGGTAGATGGACCGTAGATATCAATGTGTAAAGTTCCAGTGGTTCAGAGATTGAGGAATCAATCACGGTGGGATGGCTTGCCTTGAATCGCTTTCCACATTCACATGCAGGACATAGGGTATCATTGCTGAACTTGAGGATTGGAAGACCTCTGACTAGTTCTCCTGTGACCAAGTTGTTAATGTATCTGAAGTTAAGATGAGTGAGCTTGCGGTGTCATAGCCAGTTGACTTCGGATACAACTTTGGATAAGAAGCTTAACTGCGGTTTGCCTATGATCAAGGATACATCCAGAGGGTACATAGTACCTTCAGATCTAGACTTAATCAGACAGGTGCTTCTATCGCTTGTCATTACATAGCAAAACTGGTCATCAAATTCAACACGATGGCCTGCCTTACATAGTTGACCAACACTAATGAGAATGTGTTTACGGCCTTCTACATAAGCAACCTTTTGAATAGAGAAGTTTCCCGTAGTGAGGACACCATAACCTCGGATTATCCCATTGGCATTGTTCCCAAAAGTGACATTTCCACCATTGAAAATTGGCCTGATATCTCGAAGGTATTCTAACCTTCATGTCATGTGCAAGGAGCAGGCACTATCGATTAACCATTCTTCTTCTTCTTGTTCCTCCTTGCACAAGCCTTGAAAATTACACAGTTAGTTTAGGCAGCCAAACTAGTTTGGAGCCTGGGACAATAGATGAGCTTTTGATTGATGCATTAACAGAGGTTGCAGGGACTGGTTTCGTGTCAACTTTTAATCCTAGTCCTAGGTGTTTGTGAGTTTTTAGAGCGTAGTTCCTTTTTGGAAAGTTACGAGGTTTTTGAAAAAGGTCAGTTTTGACAAGATAAAACTTTTTCTGACAACTTCATTGACACTGACATGCTGAAATTTTGTCTTTTGTTTTGGCTCTTTGTTTGGTCAGCGGTCTGAAAGGTGTGGTTGATTTGTGACTGGTGCGAGGTTGGTAAGATTTGACACGAGGGCTGTTGGATTTAGAAAAAGTTTGTCTTGAAGAAGGTGTTGCACGTGTAGACACTTTGGACCTATTCTTGGGATTTGGTAAAATGCCTTTCCATTTGTTGAAACTTTGAGGTGGTTTTAAAATTGTTGGAGTGGATAAGATACCCTTGCATTTTGGATCATCTGAGGAATAGATTTGAAAACCATTGTTTTGAAAAGGCCTTACTTTCTTTTGGGTTTTGTCAGATGAATTAGGAATGGATGTTGAAACTGCACATTCCTTTTTGCATGGTTTCTTGATGGGAGAGTTTTTTTTGAAAGATAGTGATCAAAAATAAACTTTTCTGGACTCTTAGATTTTGGAAATCTAATATGTTTTTTGTTTTTAGAAAAGATTTGTCGATTTGTGCCTCGAGATCGAATATCCTCTTTGAAAGTCTTCTTTACCAAAGTCCTCAATCAAAAGTTCAGTGACTCTTCAACCAATTCACCATGAACTACCCATAGAAAATTTTGAAGTAGGTCAATGTTCTCAAAATCCTGAATTTTCAAGTTTTGATGAGTCAAGCCCTCGGTGTCAAAATTTTTCAAAGGCTTCCAGGAACCCGCAGTTAAGCACCAATGACTGCGGATCTCTAAAAACTTTAGCAAATATGGTTAGATAGTTAGTTGCAGAAATATAAATAAACATAAATAACAACAGGTGATATATCAAGTAGACACATAAATTGATTCATAACATGGAATACATTCAAACCAAGTTAGTAAGTGAGATCAATCTTAGTGGTAGAGTCACAAGTGAATTGCTCCGAAGAGAGGTATTAATTAGTTGTGATCGAGAGGATGCCAGAGAGTAAGAAAGATAAGAGAGAACTAGGAGATAATTAAGATCTAAAGATGAGTAAGAAGTGATGTGTATTGATTGATAAAAACGTAGTCTCTATTTATAGAGACTGAAGAGATAAACATATTGACTCTCTAAGAGTTGCCATGCAAGGCATACTAGACAATAGAGAGTATTAAGAAAATAAACTAAGTACAGAAAGATAGACTGCGGTAGCTTGATGACTTCGGATGTGATCGCTGAAGGAGCTTGACTGCGGTAGCTGAAAATAAGAGGGTCACTTCATGTATCAACAACGACATTGCCACTATGGGCCAATCTTGCAATCTCTTCAACTTCAGGGGGGTCAAAATGCAATATTATTCAAATATAGGGTCAAAATTAGAAGTACCTCATCATGGGGATGTTACAGACATATGTCCTTAAGCACCATACCTCAAGAAGTCAAATCATGATCTATTTTATGACATGAATTAGATGTTATAAGTAAGACCACAAGCAAAATCTTCCTTCCCCATAAAGTCTACGACTTTAAGGGGGGGGGGGGAGGTAATAGGAGTGTTTGTGTGATCTTCACTCAACCTCTAACTAACTAGTTTCATATACTAACTAGATGGTTACTCAAAGGTGGCAAAGGGTGATTCATTGTTTATCATAGTTTGATGGAGCGTGTGTGGTTTACCGGCACATCAAATAGGTGATTGTAACAATGGAGGCACCATGTAGATTTGCATGGTTATTCACACCCACTTTGTGATCCACGGCATCCCAGTCACAAACGAGAGGGGCATATCGATATTTAAACATGTCATTGAAGGGTTCAATGAATCTCAATGAAAATCTAGGAATTCTATATGCATTTAAAACTTAATGTTATGTTTTCAAGGTGAAGAATTAGTGAATCGTCATTCACTTACCTCCAAATTATTTGCGTGTTGGATTACGCCATCCCTTTTCTAATATGTAAATAATGTTGTTGGGTCTTAGCCCTAATTTTTCATTTTGGGTGTTTAATTAGGGATTCAATTCTAATCAAACTTTGTCCTTTCTATTTGTAGATGTCAAACGCAAACAACGCTGGTGCTAACTCATTCACGTTAATGAGTATTTGCCAAAAGGTGACCTTCAATGGTATGAACTTTAGTGAATGGATAAGATACATTCGCACCATAGCACCCTACGAGGACAAAGAGTATGTCCACGACGAAAAGCTCGAGAAGGTCAACCCGGAAATCGCTACTCCCGAAGAGATGGCTATCTTTGAGACACACGAACGTGATGCAATGAAAGTGCATTGCATCATGATAGCCACTATGACCCAAGAATTCCAAAAGTCCTATGAGGACATGTATCCCTACGAAATGCATCAAGACTTGATGGAGAGGTACCACCAAAGCGCGAGACAAGAGCGCTACGAGATCATCACCAACATGATCACCGCCAAGATGGGAAGTGGAGAATCGTTAACCGTGTACTTGCAAAAGATGCAAAGATATGTTGATCGTCTTTGCAAGTTAAATGTTAACTTTGGGGAGGATTTGGCCATCGACATTGTTCTTCACTCCTTGCCTTCATGCTACAACCAATTTAGGGTGACCTACCACATGAACAAGGAAGAGGTCACCCTAAGCAAACTCCAAGGACTCCTAAGGACTGCTGAGAGCAACCTAAAGGACAAGTTTGTTGCACCAACTCCCGCACCAACCATTGCTCCTGTTTTGGCTATAGGACAGGGAAGGGGCAAGAAGAGGAAGACTCCGTCAAAGAGCCACTGCAAGGGAAAGTCCCAAGATGGTTCCTCTTCTAGTGGGACCAAGGTTGATCCTGCTAAGCCCAACCCTAACACGAAGGAGGCAGAGTGCCATCATTGCCAAAAAAATAGGGCATTGGAAGAGAAGTTGCCCGGAATATCTGCAAGCCATCAAGGATGGAAAGATCAAGCCATCTTTTGTTGGTATATACACAATTAAATCTAATAATTCATCTCATAGTATTTCTTGGGTTCTTGATACAGGATGTGGTTACCATATTTGTTCTGATTTGCAGGGACAAAGAAGAGATAGAGATGTGGAGCAAGGAAGAATAAATCTAATCATGGGGAACAGAAGATCGTCGCCTGTCACCAAGATTGGAGTGTATTCTTTAGTGCTTAGTAATGGATTTGGTTTAGATTTAAATAATTGTTGCTACTCTCCAGATATGGCAAGAAACATCATTTCATTTCATGGTTTGTTTAGACAAGGATTTAGATATTCGTTTAATAATATGAATGGTTCTATTTATGCTTATCTAAATAGTGTTTTATATTTTGAAGAAATGCCTTCTAATGGAATTTATGAAACTGTTATGGTTGTAGATAACCTAGGAAATGATGTATTGTGTATGGATTCTTCCAATGGTATGGATAAATCATCTTTGTGGCATTGTCATCTTGGACATGTCAACAAGAAGCACATAGCCCAAGTCCAAAAGGATGGAGTGTTGGAGTCATTCGACCTTAGGGAAGATGACATGTGCGAATCTTGTTTACTTGGAAAGATGACCAAGTCTCCCTTTACTGGTACTTGTGAAAGGGGTGAGGGTTTATTGAATCTCATACATGCCGATGTATGTGGGCCCTTTAGATCCACCACAAAGGATGGAAACCGCTTCTACGTGACTTTTACCGATGATTATAGTAGATATGGGTATATTTACTTAATCAAGCACAAGTCTGAAACGTTTGAAAAGTTCAAAGAGTTCAAGAATGAAGTGGATAATCAATTGAGCAGGAAGATCAAGATGCTTCGATCCGATCGAGGAAGAGAGTACCTAAGTCTTGAATTCCACGACTATCTCAAGGAATGTGGAATAGTTTCGCAATTGACGTCACCTAGGACACCGCAGTTAAATGGTGTGGCAGAAAGGCGCAATTCAACCTTGTTAGACATGGTTCGTTCAATGATGAGTCGTGCTTCACTACCTATCTCATTTTGGGGGTATGCCTTAGAGACTGCCACCCATATCCTTAACCGAGTCCCTACAAAGAAGGTTGCCAAAAACACCTCACGAAATGTGGACAAGGAAAGCTCCCTCGTTGGCACATATCAAGGTTTGGGGTTGTGAAGTTTTCGTAAGACGAGAAACTCATGACAAGCTCGAACCTCGTAGTGAGCGATGTATTTTCATTGGCTACCCGCAGAAATCCTTTGGATATCTCTTCTATAGACCGAGTGACAATGTTGTCTTCATTGCGAGGAGAGGGGTTTTCCGAGAGAGAGAACTCATAAGCCAAGGAGACAGTGGGAGTCAGATCGATCTTGAAGAGATTCAAGAGTCGAGTGATGAAGGTACCTCTACTGCTGGTGCTCAACACGAGGAGGAAACTTCGGTTGAACCAATTGACGAGTCATTACCTCTTAGACGTTCCGAAAGAGTTAGAGTTCAACCCCAGTTTTATGGTTTTCATATCACCACTGAAGGGGACACGTATATTAGTGATGGTACACTAATAAATCTAGATGAACCTAATTGTTATAAGGAAGCCATGGCAGGCCCGGAGTCTGCAAAATGGAAAGAGGCGATGGACAGCGAGATTCAGTCCATGTATGACAACCAAGTTTGGAATTTGGTTGACAATGTGCCCGGACGTAAAACGGTTGGGTGCAAATGGATCTTCAAGAAGAAGACTGACGTGGATGGGAATGTGCACACGTATAAGGCGCGATTGGTGGCGAAGGGCTTTACTCAAACTCCCGGAGTTGACTATGATGAGACCTTCTCATGATTATGAGATATGGAAAATGGATGTCAAGACCGCTTTCCTTAATGGGAAGTTGGTTGAGGATGTTTACATGGCTCAGCCAGAGGGTTTTGTCGATCCGAAGCATCCAAATAGAGTGTGCAAGCTTGAGAAGTCCATTTATGGACTTAAGCAAGCATCTCGCAGATGGAATCTTTGCTTTGATGAGAAAGTCAAAGAGTTTGGATTTATACGAAGCGAAGATGAATCATGTGTATATGACAAAGCCAGTGGGAGCATAGTTAGCTTTCTCATTTTGTATTTCGATGACATACTGCTCATGGGAAACGACATCCCGGCTCTGCAGGAAGTTAAGTCCTGGCTCGGGAAGTGTTTCGCTATGAAGGACCTCAGAGAGGCTTCCTATATTTTGGGAATAAGGATAGTGAGAGAAAGAAAGTAAGAGACTAATAGGACTTAGTCAGAATACTTACTTAGATAAGGTACTAAAACGTTTTAGTATGGAGAAATCGAAGAAGGGAGAACTACCGATACAAAGTAATACGAAATTGAGTAAGACTCAAAGTCTGAGTACCGAAGCCGAGATAGCTGAGATGAGCCGAGTACCTTACGCTTCCGCAGTTGGCTCGATCATGTATGCTATAACATCTACTCGCCCTGATGTGGCCTTTGCTTTGAGCATGGTCAGTAGATATCAAGGGAATCCTGGAAGAGCGCATTGGATTGTGGTCAAGAACATCCTTAAGTACCTTCGGAGGACCAAGGAATGGTTTCTAGTCCTCAGAGGGAGTGATGACTTAAAGGTTCGAGGTTATAGTGATGTCAGTTTCCAGATCGACAGGGACAACTACCGTTCGCAGTCAGGATGGGTCTTTACCCTTAATGGAGGAGCGGTGACTTTGAAAAGTTCCAAGCATGAAACTGTAGCTGATTCAACGTGCGAATCAGAGTACATTGCAGCGAGCGAAGCATCAAAAGAGGCAATATGGTTGAAGAACTTCATTGGTGATCTTGGAGTTGTGCCTGCTATAAAAGAGCCCATCGGAATTTTCTGTGATAATGAAGGAGCGATTGCCTTGACCAAGGAACCGAGGGATCATGGTAGATCTCGGCATATCGACAGAAAATATCACTTTATTAGACATCGAGTAGAAGAAGGACACATCGTGGTTAAGAGGATATCATCAGAAGATAACCCAACAGATCCGCTTACGAAGGGACTGAGCAGGGTTAAGCACTTGCAGCATGCTAGGAGTATTGGGCTGAAGGATGATATTAGTTTAGATTAGATAGTTTTAGAAACATGTAATAGATAAATGTAATTGACATTTGATGAGTAAATAAAAGAGTATTGTTTATAAGTAAAGTTACTTTCTTGTGTTAATTGTTTAGCTATTGTTTCACTTTGCATGTTTTGACTTCCAGAATAATTGAGTTTATTAAGAATAATCGAATTATTCAAACAGTCCACAATCGTTCATATGTTGGAAGTAGATATGAATGAAGATTGTCATGAATTGGTGTGTAGATTGTCTAAATGGTATTAGACGTAGCAAAGGTTTGCTGCAACATTCATGAGTGCTTATGAACAAGTTTTGAGCATTGGAATAAACCCACACTTGCTGGGATCACTTTAGGGTGATCGCAAGACGATAATGTCATATGGTCTTAAAACCTAGATATATGGTTTATTATTTACTAATTAGTTGTACATTGATAATGCAAAACCGCATCAGTAAATTGATGTTATAAAACGCATTGTTGTGTATAGTTGATTAGTCGATAAGTAAATGCATATAAGTCGAAGTTTATCTGTTACTTTTATCCTAAGAGGGTAAAAGCGATATCACGGCCGCTCGATGATTTGATTTGACTTATGTGTCGGGCCCGGTCAGGACTAAATTGATGTGTTCAATTAAGTTCTATGTCGAATAAATCTGAGATCGAGAAAATAGTTGTTGGACAATAAATGTGACAATGTTTCATGAAATTGTCTGCACGATATCAAAACAGAGGACTGTACGATCCCTTATCTAAAGGACAGGTTACTAATAAAATCAGAGTTGACAGCGTCTTTGAGAGCTACGATTGCTAATCGGATTGTGTTTGCACTTATAGTTACTAGACTTATCCAAGTGGGAGACTGTTGGATTAGTGTCTAAGGCTGTAACTATATTTGGTAAGTACTTGAGCCGATTGTGCATGGTCCTTTTGGGTTGCCTTCACCATAGCAACTTGACAGGGTGATTAAGAGAGAAGAGATATTATTATTAATGTATTATAAGAATAATATGTTAAAGGAATAATAATATTATTTGATTAATATAAGTCATAAATTAATTAGGAATTAATTTGGTGACTTAAAGAGATTAATTGAATAAAGGGGCATAAACTGTCAAATGTGTGATAGTTGTATTTTGAGCTAAGAATCCTTATGGATATGGGGTGGACGATTTTAGGGATGTGGATCACCTAGAAATCGTCCAAGGCCTTATCTAGAAGGATCTTTGGATTGCTTTGAGGCTAAGTTATCCAATTAGGGTTTTAGGGTGAAACCCTAGGAGCTCACAGTATAAATAGGGCCTTGGGGTTGAGGAAATCGGCCACCTTGTTATTGGAGTAACCCTAGAACCGATTTCCCTCTTCCTTACCTCTCTCAAATCATCTTCTTGCTAGTTGGTGTTTGTAAGCCATTAGAGGAGTGACAATTGTGACTCTAAGCTCCAAGAAGAAGAAGGTTTTCAAGCAAGTAACTCAAGGTATTCTTCTAGATCTGTTTTTCATATGTTTTGAGTGTTAGTTTACATTAGATCTAGCCATGAAAGTCTTGGATATATTGCATTTTCAATTAGGGAAACCTAGATCCAAGCATTAGGGTTTTTATGTGCACATAGGAAAGTTCTTATGTCTAAAACCCATCAACAATATGATGGTAAAATATTATTTTCATAAAATAATGATTTTCCAATTAAATACAAGTGTTGATTTTATTTTTTAATAATCAAATTACGTTAATAAATAATCAATTAGTAGTAACTTTATGTAAGGTGTGATCCTATATGATCTTATTTCATTAGCAAATATCATTCTATAATGACTATTGGATATAAATATCTTTCAATCTCTCACTTGCATAAAACTTATCATAGATTGATATAGACAGTGATGAAGGTCTAACAACATTTCACTGTCCCCAATAAAACACGACGAAGAATACCATTCATCAACATCAAATTCCCAAAAGCTAAAAGTTGCATTTGATGTATAAGTTAACTTAATCAATTATTTCCTTGTTACAGACATCATGTTTAATATGAGACTTGTTTCATTTGTTGTTTAACTTTGGATAACGTGCGTTGGATGTCTAACTCTCAACACATAAAAGGAACAAATCACATCTTGACTGCATAAGCCTCTTGCACAGTTCATACCACACATGATAATAACATTTATAACTGTTTGTTTAAAGATCAACATTTGAACACATCAAAATATAGCATTCTCTATACTTAAGTCCCAATATGTGTCTTAGGTATTAAGAATACGAAGATAGTACATTTTATTATACATCTCTCATGATAGTTACCCATGATTTGATCTTGATATGGTTCATGTTCAATACTTATTATTTGATAAGTACCAATGAATCTTAGTTACAATTTATTGACTATTTTCATCTCATGAGAGTCGATCAATTCAATTCACATTCTCTATGTTTAAGTCCCATTATGTATCACATTGACCATTTATGTGATTTTGTCTAAACTAAAAGATTGTAAGAATATGAGTGTTTTTTTAAATGAAAAGTATAAATAAATTTAATAATAAAAAATGGTCCAAAAGAAAATTATATAAGATTTTTTAGAATATTAACTTTTTAAGAAATGAAAAGTGGTTAAGATTTATGATGAGGCGATCAACTTTCTCCATAACCATGATAAGTGATATCTAACCAAATAAATTTTCATCGTCCACGTGTATTATAATAAAAAACTCAGCTGAATAAATTCAAAAATTGTCGTTACTTTACCAAAAAGATAATAATACAAAAACAATAAAAGATATCTAAATTGTTTGGCCAGAAGGTATGATAGGCCATATCTATTAGGTGGTATAATCAATATCACAGCTGTATATACACACATGTTTTTTTCAGTGTACAATTAGAGATAAATAAAGTACAAATCACTAATGTCCAAACCAACAAAACACCTACAACGAAGTCTAAAACCATATATGCTTATACACGAAGGTCAAACATATGCATTCATTATCATATCACATTCCATTGATATGAACAAAATTAAAAATGAAACAACTACGTGACCTTAAGATATGATTCGTTTATACGTGATCTTAATATTAGTTTGTGGCTCTAGCCAACGTTTTTTTAATATTATTATACACATTGCCATAGGGCGTCCCTGTTTGTGGCAATGTATGTATCCAGCTCTTTGTAAAAAATAGTTTAATAACAAATGGTATATAAATATTTATGAAAATATAAATACATATATCTTATTAAAAATTTATTCTATAGTTTGCTCTTATATCTATTGTCAAAGTTATTTGCATATTTGGGGTCTGTTTTGTATAATAAAATATAATAGCTAAGTTATAAAATGAATGAATTAATATTACAATCTAATTAATTCGAATGAATAAAAATGAGTCATTTAAATTGTTATTTGTTATGTATAAATAGAAAAATGATAAACCATACTATTTGTTATGTATAAATAAAAAAATGGTAACCCTTATTATCTTAATAACTCATGATATGAGGTCAATCACGAAATACTAGCGATATTTTTACATATTAAGAATTAAACATTGGACTTCTTATGTATAAATAGAAAACTAAATAAACTTAATTGATAAATGAATTTGTTTATTTATAAAAATAGGTTTTAACTAAATAAAAATATAATATTAAATAAATTATATATATTGTTTATAATATATTGTTAACTGTATATAAGTAGTTAAAAGTAATATATATAATCTAAAAAATTGTTAATTTAAAATAATACTATGAGATATTAAAAATAAAATTATAATGAAAAATAACTTTTAGTTATTTTTGAAAACTAAAATATATTAACTTTATCAAATTTTGTTTTTTTAATAAGATTAGTATTATTAGAGATAATAAAGGCATGTTTAGGAGAGCTTTTAAATCTATTTATTAGAAAACAAAAATTCATGGGTTTTTTGAAAAATCATTTAAGCCTAATTTTGTTTAGAAATTTAGTATTTACCAAACATTTTTATTTAACTTATTAGCTTTTTAAAAAGTCAATAAATTAATAAATTACTTTAAAAAACATTCTCAAACACCCACTAAATAAAATAATTAATAACTATAAAAAACATTACACTCCATTGAAAAAAAAATCCCATTAACTCACACTATGCATAACATACTTCATGAGTTCATTCTATTTTTTTTAACAAACATAAATTGTTTTTTTTAGTGTCATGTTATTCATATATAGGCCTTATGTCTCATCATTTATATATAGCTAGGGGGTGAGCTCATGGTGAACCACAGGTCACCCTTGTGGCTGTTTTTGTACGTTTATTGAATTCAATATTACTGAAATACGTCTTGTTTTATTCAAAACGTTTATTACAAAGACAAAGTATTACATAGTTGGATGTATTTGTACAATGCTGACGCAAAGCTACCACAACAGACGTGTCTCAGTTGGCCCCACAAAGGATAGCGATGACAGCCGATGACAAAACGAAGCCCAAAACCGAAGTATAAAAAAAAATTGAAACTCCATTAGCTAGGCGGCGAAAATGCATTTTGAATTTTCAAAATTACCATTAATCTAAAATATTTTTTATAATACTTTTTACATGTCAAAACAATCACCTCTTTTGTGTTGAGAGTTCTCAAAGGACGAAATGCATGTTGAGCAGGTGCAACCAGATTCTTCAAAACCTGTCAAGAAGAACAAAAAAACAATAAGAAAATATTAATATAATAATAATGCATTGGTATGAAGATACTTTATTAATCTAGTATAATACTATTACTATGGAATGAAGGTAAAGCTAACCATCTTACTTTACAAAATGATTCGGGTCTCGTCTGTTTTTCCAACATTTGGAGAACTGCAACCTGTACGAAGGAAGCAATTGTCAAAGGTAAAACTATCAATTTTTAAATTGGTAAAATTTAAAGTGTTACATATTGTTTCTTTTTCTTTCCCATAAAAGTATATGGGTGAATTGTGTAAGTGGACAATCATGTATGCTTAAGGACAATTTTTTTCTAAACCAAATAAACCGTCTAAATGATATCAAAAGACCATTTTACCCATACATCCCAAAACAAATTTTACAGTATTCATCATTTCTAAGAATAAAACCTCAAATTCAGTTCAAATTGTAACATTCGGAAATTTGAGGAGCAACTTTGGGCATAAATCACATTTTTAGGATTGGACATGACGTGTTGGAGGCACCAACACGGTGTGTCCAGAAAAGAAGAGTCGCAAGTTTTATTATGGGAAACACGGCGTGTTGCCTTCTGGAACACGGCGTGTTGATGGCTGGAATGAAACTCTAATCTTTCATGTTTTTGCTCTCTATTTAAAGGAATGAGGAGACTAGGGTTTGTTCATCCTCAGCCCCCATCAACCCCTCAAGTCCTAAAAGAAACCCTAATCATCTTTCCCTCCCTGAAACATCCCAAAAATACAAGTCAAAATTTTCATTTTTAAAATCATTTAACAAACATAATGTTATCACCATAAGATAAAATCATCAAGCATGTATCTCAAAATCTCATAAAATCTGTCAACATATAAGTGTCTCATATAAAATATCAGAGTAAGCTCCCAGGCTAATAAAGTGTGGTGTGTGTCATGCCATCAACTCGAGCCCTTCCATTTGCTAGCTAAAGTACCTGAAACCAAAACTGAAACTATAAGCACGAAGCTTAGTGAGCTCCCCCAAACTACCACATAACATACAAAGCACATATAACAAACAACATAACTCTGGGACTACTCCCACTGCATCGGGACGAATCCCGACATCGGCTTACCCAACATCGGACTCCTGTCCGGCATCGGGCTCACCCCGGCATCCGACCACATCGGGCATCGGGCTCACCCCGACATCGGGCTTACCCCGACACATAAACAGCATAACATATATAATAAACACATAACATAATCACATAATCTACATCGGGCTTGCCCCGAAATCGAACCGAAGCCCAGAACAAATACATATAACACATAAAGTAGCATACATCGGGCTTGCCCCAAAATACATAATACATGGCATATTGACTAACTTACATTGGGCTTGCCCCGACATCGGGCTTACCTCGGAACACATAACATATAAGATAATCACATATGTCGCATCAGGCTTGCCCGGCATCGGACCGAAGTCCAGAACATATAACACATAACACATAAACATGCATGAATCACAAAGACATCAAGCATTTATAACTACTTCTCGGGACCGCCTCGGCATCGGACCAAAGTCCGAAAACATATAAACTGCATCGGGCTTACCCTGACATACTCTACTACTTAAACGGGTCGATATTGGCGCCTTAGACCCATTCCTTCTGAAGGGAAACTCACCTCACACTGCTAAAGTCCTGCTGACAAAACCCTAGCTGCTGGATGACAGATTCCCGAATCTGTCAACATCAAAATAACACCCAATTAATAATTGGGTTCCATCACATATACTCATAAGTCCATGCTCGGGGTAAAAGACTGTTTTACCCCAAATATTAGCTTGATTCAACTCAAGGCCTAATCCAAAGGCCAAAAGTCTAATAATGAACCAAGGCACACTATGGCCCATCTTTGGCCCAATGTTCCAAATTGGGCCCAAACCTTTACATTGTCTTGATCAAAGGCCCAACCATTTAGTCCAGTCCAACATTTTACATTCTAATGACCCAATATCATATAATCATTAAGGCCCACACTATGGACCATCTATGGCCTAATTTTCCAAATTGGGCCCAAACCCTCACATATGGGCCTTACCATAAAGCTCATCTAAATGTTCTAGTCCATTTGCTTGCTCTTGGATGGTCCATTATTATCCCAATCACCAAGGCCCAATAGGAAGGCCCAACTCAAAGTCCAATTAAAATTAGGGTTTCACATAAAATGACAATTAGGGTTCAGTGTTTCTCACTTAATCCATTAAATCATTTACTCTACTAGATAAATGATATGGAATAATTTGGGCTTAACACACAATCCAATCCCAATCGCCCAAAGGTGGGTCCCAATAAGTCCAAGGCCCAAATACTTACAATTAGGGTTTTGTTAACCCTAATTAGGGTTTCCACCCAAACATGGCCTAATAGGCCCAAAATTAATCTTTAAACCCATTTGGGTTTTGCTAGTGGGGAACCACCCATTACCACCTTGGGTAGTGGTGCTCAACGGCGGCTCACGGCGGTGGCTACCACCTTACGGTGGTGGTTATGGTTCTTTTCATTACATCTTCTACTAATTACAATTACAAGCTTTCAATCCACAAATAAACGCACACACTAACTACTCTAACACACACACCCAACCACTCTAGTGGTGGCCGACGGCGGTACAAGGCGGCAGCCACCACCTCACGGTAGTGGTGTGACATCCCCTAATTTTTCGGCCAGAAAAGACCGATTTAATTTATGCTTTCTAAAATAAAATCAGAGAAATCTTTTCAAAAGATGTTGCGGAATTGGTCCCCAAACAACATATGATAAAAGTTTATCAAAACCCTTCATTAAGAAGGTATATATTTTTCCATATATATATATATATATATATATATATATATATATATATATATATATATATATATATATATATATATATATATATATATATATCAAAACCTCGGGATGTCATGTTCCGATACATATCAAAAGCATAAACAAGACATTATAAGCCTTTCAACAGTTATTTACAACTACTGGCCTATAATCCAAAAATCTCTCGTCGTCCTCCGACTATGCTCGGGGTCCACTACCTGTAACATAAAAAGCTGAGTGGGTCAAGCTTGGGAGCCTGGTGAGCATATAGGGTTTTCAACCCACAATAATAATAAACTTATTAAGGTCACCAATCAACGATAACCCTGATTACCCGTTCACATTATCCTCACTTTACGTCCCTAAACACTTTTCACAAGGGACCTAACCTAAAGAATATCATCGGGATGGACACTACTGCTAAGGGATTTCCTCAGCCATACATGCCCTAAAGGCAACCATGAGGGGGATGGAGTACAACGAATGAACACTCTCAGTTCATTAACACCTACAGGTTGTGGACCTGCTAATGTTTCCCACTGGATTGTCTAGAAAGTCCGTGGTCGTCATCCAAACTCCGCTAGATGACTGGATCTCAAAACACATCGAGGCCTCTCATCAATTTTATTTTATCACACATCACTATCTACCCATGTTCTACCCAACATATTTGTAGATAAAAATACTTATACAATTTAAAACTTGTATAAAACATCAACACAACAGTCACCTCAAATAAACAATTAATATATTTACACATAGCACGTATTATAAGGTAAATACTTCATATCTATGTGTAAAATGAAAGTGACTATACACTCACATGATTTGGTGATAATCGGGCAGCAATTCGTTTCCTAAAACGATCGTTTCTAATAAAACCGGGAGTTTTATTGAGAAACCACGCTTTGTAAAAGTCGGGCTTCGAAACCGAAAAGATAAATTTTCTGGGCTTCTTGGGCACTTCGTGGCGTATTCCGGGGTTTACAATCGATACCGGGGCTTTGGGGGATTCTAAGATGAAGAAAATATTAAGAGAGGGGCTAAATATGGCAAAACTCCAAAAGTAACCGAGAGCCTTCGCAGGTACCCTTCTATTTATAGGGTCCGAAGTCCTAATCCAACGGCTAAGAAGCTTCTGATCCGACGGCTGAGAGGCTTCGCAGGGGGTGGCTCGCACGAGGGTAGCATGTGCGAAGGGCTGCTGGCTTCTTGTGATTGGTCTGAAGCGTGTGTCCGATGCGCAGGTGGTCAGCATGTGCGAGGGTCTCGGTGGCACTCGCTGATTGGACCGCGGAGTCGTATCACACATGCGAGGCTCGGAGCTTGGGTGCGAGGTTCGGTCCATATGCGAGCCTCGGATTGGACCTCCCTTCGGTCAATTCAGAATCCGACACGTGGCTTCGCATGACTCAGCAGGACACGTGGCACTCTTTCAGCGAAGGTGACGTGGCAAAATGTGACTATGCGAATTTTCTCGATTTTCGTGCCAAAACTTCTAAAATCCGTAACTTTCTCATACGAGCTCCGTTTTTGACGTTTCTTTATATGCACGTGTAGCTAAAATTACGCTCTACAACTTCCGTTTAGACTTCGTCGGCTAATTTTGACTTTAAATTTTATATTATTATTTTTAACAGACCGGGACAGGAAATCCGTTAAAAATTCATAACTTCTTCATCCGACGTCCGTTTTCGTCAGACTTTTTACTGTTGTGCTCCTAATGACGAGACCTTCAATTCTCGTTTAGGTTGTGTCGGCTAAAAATCGCTTGATCTAAAATTCGAGTTTTTAGCTGTCTACTACTAAGCTGAAACTTCGAAAAATCATAACTTCCTCATATGAAGTCAGATTTGGGCGTTCTTTTTATCGAACTTCTCGGTTTAACGAATACTACGACTTTCGTTTAGATCACGAAGGCTAAAAAGTAGTTTATCGAAAACTCACTTTTTACGACATTCAGCACCGTGCCGGTTTTGTCGCGAAACTTCGACAGGTCATAACTTCTTCGTTATAACTCGGATTTTGGTATTCTTTATATCTCCGAAATCCTTGTTTCGACCACTACAACTTTATGTAATGATATCGGGCTTATCTCACACTTTAATTTTGACGCTTATTTTTATTCTTAATTAATTAAGCCCTAATAATTAAGCATAAAACACATAATTCACATAATATTCACATAATTCCTTTTCATTTCTTCAAAATGAGTTACAAAGGTTAACCTACACTATCAACTCAATATAAATGCCTAGGCTAGAAACACGAGTGTTACAATTCTCTCCCCCTTAGGATGATTCCGTCCCCGAAATCACATATCGCCAAACAACTGCGAGTAGCGACTCATCATGTCACTCTCCGTTTCCAAGTGAGATTTGGTCCATTCGTATGTTTCCAGCGCACAAGCACTAAATTGACCATCTTGCGTCGCAACTTCATAGTCTTACAGTCAACGATTGCCTCAGGGTTTTCGATCAACCTCTTGTTTTCATCCAACCTTAACTCAGAAATCGGAATTATGTTGGGCACATCTCCCGTGAACTTTCTCAAGTGACACACATGAAATGTGTTATGAATACCCTCCAATTCTTCTGGTAACTCTAGCCTGTAAGCTTGATTCCCGATCCTCTGAAGAACTTTAAATGGTCCAATAAACCTTGGACTCAACTTTCCTCTCTTACCAAATCTTATAAGTCCTTTCCACGGCGAGACTTTAAGTAAAACCGAATCTCCAACTTCAAAGGTTATCGGTTGTCTTTTCTTGTCAGCATAACTCTTTTGTCGATCTTGAGCAGCTAACATCCTTTCCCTTATCACTTTCAACTTTTCAGCAGTCTAATGGACTATTTCAGGTCCCATAAACTGCTTTTCTCCAGCTTCCAGCCAACATGATGGCGTTGGACACTTTTCCCCATACAAAGCATGATAAGGTGCCATCTTAATGCTTGAGTGGAAACTATTATTATAGGAAAATTCTACTAGAGGTAAGTGTTCATCCCAGTTACCTTGGAATTCTAGGGTACATGCTCTCAGCATATCCTCCAATGTTTGAATCGTTCGTTCGCTCTGACCATCGGTTTGCGGATGGTAAGCTGTACTCAAACACAACTTGGTACCCAATTCCTCTTGTAGACTCCTCCAAAACCTTGAGTTAAAACGGTTGTCACGATCGGATATAATCGTTAGCGGAACACCGTGAAGCCTCACAATTTCCTTCACGTAAGAATTCACAAGTTTATCCATAGACCATTTCTCTTTGGCTGCTATGAAATGCGCACTCTTAGTGAAGCGATCAACGACCACCCAAATCATGTCGTGACCGTTCCTTGTTCTTGGCAGTTTAGTCACAAAATCCATGGTGATGTCTTCCCATTTACCCATGGGTACGGGTAAAGGTTCTAAACTCCCATACGGTTTCTGATGTTGTACCTTAACCCTAGCACAAGTTACACACTCGGCCACATACTTAGCAACATCGAGCTTCATCGTCGGCCACCAATAATAGGGTTTTAGATCCCTATACATTTTTGTACTGCCGGGATGAATCGAGTACATGGTCTTGTGAGCTTCTTCCATCAGAAGATCTCTTACTCCGCCCGTCTTAGGTACCCAAATCCTATCTTGGAATACCTTCAACCCTAGATTGTTTGTACCGAACACTAATGTTTTGCCCAAACATTCTTCCTTTTGGTCATTTTTCTCCAAAGCTTCCTCTTGAGCCTTCTTTATACTTTCCACAATTGTTGAGACAACTTCACTTCTCAACGCTCTTGGCCTTTTCTTTTCAAAGTTTACCTTCCGACTGAGAGCATCAACAACAACATTTGCTTTACCAGGGTGGTAAAGTATCTCACAGTCGTAGTCCTTGACTAACTCTAGCCAGCGTCGTTGCCTCATGTTCAATTCCTTCTGATTAAAGAGATATTGGAGACTCTTATGATCAATGAAAAGTTTACACTTTGTGCCATAAAGATAATGCCTCCATATCTTTAAGGAGAATACTACCACTGCTAACTCCAAATCGTGAGTGTGGTAGTTCTTTTCATGCTCCTTCAATTGCCTTGATGCATACGCTATCACTTTATCCCTTTGGATCAGAACATAACCTAACCCAACTCCAGACGCATCGCTATAAACTGCGAAGTCATCAACTCCTTCAGGCAACGAAAGAATCGGTGCTTCACACAATCTCTTCTTCAACTTCTCAAAGGCTTCCTTATGCTTCTCATTCCAAGCATAAGTAGCTCCTTTGTGGGTCAAAGCTGTTAATGGAGTAGCAATCGAAGAAAAGCCTTGGATAAACCTTCGGTAATATCCAGCTAATCCTAAAAAGTTTTGAATCTCCGTAGGACTTTTTGGTTGTTCCTACTTCATTACAGCTTCAATATTTGCTGGGTCAACCATTATTCCTTCTTGGTTAAATACATGACCTAAAAATTGGACTTCTTGAATCCAAAATTCACATTTGGAGAACTTTGCATACAGCTTCTCCTTTCTCAGGACTTCTAGCACTTCATGCAGATGCTTTTCATGCTCCTGCTTGCTTTTCGAATAAATCAAGATATCGTCTATGAATACTATCACGGATTTATCTAAGAATGGTTTACAAACCCTATTCATCAAATCCATGAAAGTTGCTGGGGCATTTGTTAGTCCGAACGACATAACCAAAAATTCATAGTGTCCATATCTCGTTCTAAATGCAGTCTTTTCGATATCCTGCTCTCTCACCTTTAGTTGATGGTATCCCGACCTAAGATCGATCTTCGAGAAACAGCTCGAACCCTGTAACTGGTCGAACAGGTCATTGATCCTTGGCAACGGGTACTTGTTCTTTATCGTCACTTTTTTCAGCTCTCTGTAATTGATGTACATTCTCATGCTCCCGTCTTTCTTCTTTACAAATAACACAGGGCTCCCCAGGGCGATGAACTAGGTCGAATGAAACCTTTGTCCAATAACTCCTGAAGTTGCGTCATAAGTTCTTTCATCTCTGTTGGTGCTAATCGATATGGTGCTTTTGCTATCGGCGTTGTTCTTGGTAACACGTCGATACGAAATTCTACTTGTCGATCAGGGGGCAATCCGAGAAGATCTTCGGGAAAGACTTCCGGATAATCATACACCACCGGAATATTCTGCACCTCCTTCTTTTCCATCTTAGCATTGATCACGAACGCTAGAGATGATGTACATCCCTTGGCCAAACACTTTCTGGCTTTCATTAGGGAAATGATTCCAGAATTTACTCTGCGTTTGTCTCCATACACCATAAACGACTCTTTCCCTGGCGGGTTTATTTTTACTATCTTCTTTCTACATAATATTTCTGCATCATTGGAGCTAAGCCAATCCATTTCTAACACTATGTCGAATCCATTTAACTCGATAGGCAATAATTCTTGGTGGAACTTATTCCCATCCAAGTCAATGAGGATGTTTTTCATACGATGGCTAACAGGTGCAAACTTTCCACTAGCAATCTTGATTAATAAGGTATTAACTAGCCTATCTACAGGCAAAGCTAGCTTTCTACCAAATTCATGCGATATAAAGGAGTAATTGGCTCCAGAATCAAACAAAATTTGGGCAAGCAATTCGTTTACAAGAAAGGTACCTGAAGCGACATCGACTTCTTCTTTTGCAGCTTCAAGTGTCATTTGAAAGGCTCTCACCTTCGGCTTTGGTGGTAGATTGGGCTTTGCGACATCCTTCCTCTTTGGACAGTCTTTAAGAACATGCCCTACTTCAAGGCACTCAAAACATACCCTCTTGTCGGACGGACACACGTTGGCATAATGCCCAGTCTTTCCGCATTTGAAGCAAGTCACCTTCTCACTACATCTCCCAGAGTGCTTTTTCTTGCATTTCTTGCACCATTTCGCTTCACCTCCTCCTCCTCCAAACTTCTTGGACTTAGAAAATTTGCTTTTCTTATTGGAACCTGAAGTTCCTTTAAATTTTCTCTTTTCACCAACTTCTGCCCTCTCCAGACCCTTCTCTTTGATCTGAACCTCAACATTCTTAGCAGCCCAGATGGCGGCTTTCAAAGTGGTTTCTTGCTTAACCATCGGACCAAAGTCCGCTGGTAATTCGAGGGCAAACTTGTTGACCTTAGAGAGTTCAGTTGGAACTAGATAAGGAACTAGCTTCATCTTTTCCATAAAACTAGCAACGTATTCAGTAACACTCATCTTTCCTTTCTTTAGATTTTGTAACTCTTTATTGATTTCCAGAAGATCCTGCTCAGAGCAGTACTGCAATTTTAGTTGTACCACAAAATCTTCCCAAGACATCTTACTAGCTTCTCCATTGGGCATCGAATCAGCTAGTAACTTCCACCAGCTCAACACACCAGACTTTAACAGAGGGATTGCAAGTGCGGTCTTTTGTTTGTTGCTACACTCGCAACTTTCAAACATCGTCTCCATTTCGGAGATCCAATTCATGACTTCCACCGGTGTCGGACTTCCAGATAGACACAACGGTTTAGATGCCATGAAATATTTGTATTTGCATCCGCGTCCATCAACTCCTCCATCCTGGTTGTTTTGTCTAACTATCGGTGGGTTGGCTTGACCAAGAGACCCACTGTAGTTCCCTCCTACTGATTGCCCTTCATTCAATACGGGCTGTTCAACAGGCATCGTAGTCTCTTCCCTATGTTGTTGTAGTAATCGCCTTGTCTCCTCCATTTGGCGATCTAACATCATCTGGATCATTGCTTGTACCCCAGCCATCGTCATTGGCTCAGGTGCAACTCCTACAACAGGTACTTGCTCAACTACTTGAGGTTGAAGCTGTTGATCCCTGTTTCCGTTTGCATTTGCAGCTCCACTACGATTTCTGGCCATTACAATCTATATAACAAATAAGGCGAATTTAGGTCTTTATCCTTGTTAGACATGTCAATTCCCTTATCACTCCGAAACGTTTACATGTTAGTTCTAATCTCGTAATCATACGCTTAGAATCCTACACACATAAGGTTTCCAGATCCGGTCGGCAACAGACCATAGATCCGAACAAATAATGGCACACATGGAAAACACATAGCATTTAGCACATAAGGACATTTTAGGCATCTTCCCTAAAATAAACTAGTGCTTGTGTCTAAAATATGGTAGACACTCATCTCACAATCATCACTTAGCATTCTAAGTTCAAGTCTAGAAATTCTACAATTTCTTAGTTCGCTTAAACTAATGCTCTGATACCAACTGTGACATCCCCTAATTTCTCGGCCAGAAAAGACCGATTTAATTTATGCTTTTTAAAATAAAATCAGAGAAATCTTTTCAAAAGATGTTGCGGAATTGGTCCCCAAACAACATATGATAAAAGTTTATCAAAACCCTTCATTAAGAAGGTATATATTTTTCCATATATATATATATATATATATATATATATATATATATATATATATATATATATATATATATATATATATATATATATCAAAACCTCGGGATGTCATGTTCCGATACAGATCAAAAGCATAAACAAGACATTATAAGCCTTTCAACAGTTATTTACAACTACTGACCTATAATCCAAAAATCTCCCGTCGTGCTCCGACTATGCTCAGGGTCCACTACCTGTAACATAAAAAGCTGAGTGGGTCAGGCTTGGGAGCCTGGTGAGCATATAAGGTTTTCAACCCACAATAATAATAAACTTATTAAGTTCACCAATCAACAATAACCATGATTACTTGTTCCCGTTATCCTCACTTTACGTCCCTAAACACTTTTCACAAGGGACCTAACCTAAAGAATATCATCGGGATGGACACTACTGCTAAGGGGTTTCCTCAGCCATACATGTCCTAAAGGCAACCATGAGGGGGATGGAGTACCACGAATGAACACTCTCAGTTCATTAACACCTACATGTTGCGGACCTGCTAATGTTTCCCACTAGACTGTCTAGAAAGTCCGTGGTCGTCATCCAAACTCCGCTAGATGACTGGATCTCAAAACACATCGAGGCCTCTCATCAATTTTATTTTATCACACATCACTATCTACCCATGTTCTACCCAACATATTTGTAGATAAAAATACTTATACAATTTAAAACTTGTATAAAACATCAACACAACAGTCACCTCAAATAAACAATTAAAATATTTACACATAGCACGTATTATAAGGTAAATACTTCATATCTATGTGTAAAATGAAAGTGACTATACACTCACATGATTTGGTGATAATCGGGCAACAATTCGTTTCCTAAAACGATCGTTTCTAATAAAACCGAGAGTTTTATTGAGAAACCGGGCTTTGTAAAAGTCGGGCTTCGAAACCGAAAAGATAAATTTTACGGGCTTCTTGGGCACTTCGTGGCGTATTTCGGGGCTTACAATCGATACTGGGGCTTTGGGGGATTCTAAGATGAAGAAAATATGAAGAGAGAGGCTAAATATGGCAAAACTCCAAAAGTAACCAAGAGCCTTCGTAGGTACCCTTCTATTTATAGGGTCTGAAGTCATGATCCAACGGCTAAGAAGCTTCTGATCCGACGGCTAAAAGGCTTCGCAGGGGGTGGCTCGCACGAGGGTAGCATGTGCGAAGGGTTGTTGGCTTCTTTTGATTGGTCCGAAGCGTGTGTCCGATGCGTAGGTGGTCAGCATGTGCGAGGGTCTTGGTGGCACTCGCTGATTGGATCGCGGAGTCGTATCACACATGCGAGGCTCGGAGCTTGGGTGCGAGATTCGGTCCATATGCAAGCCTCAGATTGGACCTCCCTTCGGTCAAATCAGAATCCGACATGTGGCTTCGCATGACTCAGCAGCTTCAGTGACTCAGCAGGACACGTGGCACTCTTTCAGCGAAGGTGACGTGGCAAAATGTGACTATGCGAATTTTCTCGATTTTCGCGCCAAAACTTCTAAAATCCATAACTTTCGCATACGAGCTCCGTTTTAGACGTTTCTTTATATGCACGCGTAGCTAAAATTACGCTCTACAACTTCCGTTTATACTTCGTCGGCTAATTTTGACTTTAAATTTTATATTATTATTTTTAACAGACCGGGACAGGAAAACCGTTAAAAATTCATAACTTCTTCATCCGATGTCCGTTTTCGTCAGACTTTTTACCGTTGTGCTCCTAATGACGAGACCTTCAATTCTCGTTTAGGTTGTGTCGGCTAAAAATCGCTTGATCTAAAATTCGAGTTTTTAGCTGTCTACTACTAAGCTGAAACTTCGAAAAATCATAACTTCCTCATATGAAGTCAGATTTGGGCGTTCTTTTTATCGAACTTCTCGGTTTAACGAATACTATGACTTTCGTTTAGATCACTAAGGCTAAAAAGTAGTTTATCGAAAACTCACTTTTTACGACATTCAGCGTCGTGCCGGTTTTGTCGCGAAACTTCGACAGGTCATAACTTCTTCGTTATAACTCGGATGTTGGTATTCTTTATATCCCCGAAATCCTTGTTTCGACCACTACAACTTTATGTAAAGATATCGGGATTATCTCACACTTTAATTTTAACGCTTATTTTTATTCTTAATTAACTAAGCATAAAACACATAATTCACATAATATTCACATAATTCCTTTTCATTTCTTCAAAATGAGTTACAAAGGTTAACCTTGACTATCAACTCAATATAAATGCCTAGGCTAGAAACACGAGTGTTACAAGTGGCAGTGGCTTTCTTGATCTATTCGACCAACAAACCCAATCATACATCACTGAAATAATACACATACGCCCTAACTGATTACAAAACGACCCTAGCCACCCACCTGGTGGCACACGTTGATGGCAACCACTATGTCACGGTGGTGGCAGTGGTATCTTTTGGCTTCCAATCACGCAGCAACACAACACACAAATTCACAACCACCTCCTATGGTGGCTGGTGGTGACGAGATAAGGTAGCAACGACAGCAACAACACCATCGGTAACAACAGCGACACAGCGAAGAGAAGGTACGACAGAAACGGTGGCAGGAGGCGCTCTGTCGTCGTCTTCAGCAACGACAACTATTTGCGGCCTCGTCTTCTCGTCGGAAAGACCGCAGCGAGGCAGCAAGCGGCGTTAGAGGTTGCTTGGTAGGTGGCTCACGACTTCGACCTTGGCTAGGAGGCAGTTGATCGATCTTCAGCATGCCTCGGGTTAGTCGGTACTCGTCGGGGGGAACATCTCGAGTGACACACGACTCCGACGACGGAAGGTATAGCGGCGCCGGCTGAAGGGGTTATAAGGTTGGCGACTGGTGAAGAAACGATTAGGGTTAGGGTTTGATCGGTGTTGACGGGTTATAAACTCAGCCTCAAGAAACTTCCGCCCATAATGACAGAATTGGCCCCTCATTCTCTATTTTCTTTCAAATTTAATCCATATTTACCCTTTAGCCCTTGATCCCATAATTTCCTTTCATAATAAGTCCTGAAATTACCAACCAGCCCCCTAGACCTTCAAATCTTTTCAATTTAAGTCCATTAATTACCAAATGCACCCTGACTTCTGAAATCTTTTTCAACTTAAATCCCGAACTTACACTTTTAACTCCAACTTCTTCAAAATGTTCATTTAATCAGAATATGTATTCTATTAAAATATGCATTTTAAACTCTTGGTTCACATTCATTCCTACAATATATATATATATATATATATATATATATATATATATATATATATATATATATATATATTCAGGTTCATTTGACACCATGTTAATTTTGTGAGACCGTGAGATCAAATCTAAAAATAATTTTAAAATGAAAAATAAAAGAAAAAAATCCAAAATTCTATTTTTAATTATTATTTTTGGAACTTTAATTACTTAAAAAAGATAAAAATAAATAAAAATAAAAATTACCGTTTTTTTTAATAATACATGAAATATTCTAATAGAATATTATATTGTAAATATTCTAATGTGATTTTTAAAATATTAGAATATTATACTAGATTTCTTAGATATGTAGAATATTCTAATTATTCTACTAGAATATGTAAAAAAATGTGTTTTTTTAGTATTTTTTATTTTTTTTATTTTTTTTTGGAAAATATAAATTCCGAAAATAATATTTGAATTTTTTTTTCGAAAATTTTCAATTATTTTACATTTTAAAAATGTTTTTTTGTTTTATCTACTAAATAAATGGCTAGAATTGTGTCTCACGGTCTCACAAAATTAGGCCGTCTCACATGAATCTAAGCCTATATATATATATATATATATATATATATATATATATATATATATATATATATATATATATATATATATATATATATATATATATATAGGGAGATGATCAAATGAGAACACCTAAAAGGTTGAGAACGCGAGAACAATTCTGGACCAATCATTTTATAAGGGTATATTAGTAACTTTATATAAATATTAATTATTGATTTCCTCAAATCTAGGGATAATGATTTTAATTACCTAACAAAATTAATATTTCCTTTTAGTTAATAAAATATATATAAATATTTTTTTTATGATTTTTCCCAAAAATTATTTATGACCGTTTCAAAAAAATCACCTAAAAAAATTAATATCTCCTTTTATTTTAAATCTGAAAAGAAAATCTTAAAAAAATATTATTTTCTACTATTTCACGTTTTTGTTTTTCAAAAAATAAATGAATAGAAATCCAATCGCAAATCAATACACTTCCAATCATAAATGAAAACACATCAAATTACAAATAATTCAATGCATTTTTCATATATTGAAAATAAAAAAAAAAAAGTGTAAAAGTTTTCATTTTTTCATAAAATGAATACCTCTAATCATAAATAAATACACTCATTCACATGAATACACTAATATTCATAAATAAATACAATCATTCACACATGAATACATTGCAATTCACAAATGAATACACTGTTATTTATAAATTAATACACATTCTATCATAAATGAATACACGTGCTATTAATAAATGAATACAACTATTCACACATAACTATAATGTTATTTATAAATGAATACACATGCTATTCATAAATAAATACAACCATTCACACACCCCCTTCAAGAAATTATTACCAAAAAATTCGAAAATTAGGATTGTGTTTCTTTCCATTGGTACACCTCGTTGTCGCTTTTTGGTTTGCAAAATCTTTCCCATAAGGTGGGAAATTGCCCTTGAAAGGGGTCAGAATGTAGTTGTTGTTTCCAGGATCAGAAGTGGAGTCTCCGAACACCAAAATAGCAGAAACCTTGTGGTTTTGAGTAGACGTTTTCACGATAAGATCTTGTGGTTCATAAAACTTAATTCCAAAGCTAGATTCATGTATGAATAGAAAGAAATACGAGTAAAGAAATGTAGTTGATTAAACTTCATTGATTAAAGTCAAAATAAAAATAAAAGAGAAGATAATCATTACCGATCGAAGCAACTGCCCCATCGAGACACCATCCATCATTCCAGTCGAAAATGCTCTCACAGACATTTTATCAAGCACCTTATGTGCACAGTTCATCCCTTCTTCACGAACAGACCCTCTTGGCCCCATTGGTTCCCATTCATTCAACAAATTAAAGACCATTGCCAATTTCTAAACAAAAATGTACAATTATTGAGAGTGATCCATGATTTTCGATTAAATACCAAATCTAGGTAGCCATGTGTTAAGATATTTGTATTTGGATAATAAAATTTCAAAGAGCATACCTGTGAATAATGCGTCCCTTTCCATCCACTAAATCTACCCTACTTCAGGTGAGAAAGAAATCGGGGGTTTATCTCGCTACTGTTGACTTTTAGTCAAAGTTACATTGTGAAAATATGCATCCCTGATAGCCTCGCTGATACAATGTTACCATGTGCTGTGAACGAGAAAACTCAGAAAGATGAGAAATCATATAACCTACAAACGTCCGATTAGGGCTGCGATAGATGGTGAAGCGAAGATGATGTTGCGATTAGGAAGAAATTGGGGGAATACAGATGATGGAGGTGGTTTATTGATTCAACCCTAGGGAGAGAGAGAGAGAGAGAGAGAGAGAGAGAGAGAGAGAGAGATGAGGTGGGGGAAAATAATTTAACCGGCAATATGAGAGGTGATTGAGAAATTATAGGAACAAGTTAAAATTGCAATTACCATTATAGCCTTGTGACCTTTTACAAGTTACACTTAAATATCTATGGTTTTAGAATTTTCATAAATCCCCTTTTCAATAATGACCTTAGATTTAAGTATTTAAATGGTCTAGATCTGTTCTCGCGTTCTCAACCTTTTAGGTGTTCTCATTTCATCCTACTCCTATATATATATATATATATATATATATATATATATATATATATATATATATATATATATATATATATATATATATATATATATATATATATATATATATATATAATCCTTTCCTTTCTTTACGACGTAGCAATGAAATGCAATTGATATAGAAATTGATTACATGGTGTATATTTAATATCACCATTTTTTTTATCTGGTCAAAGTATCAGATCCATGTGTCTTTTTTCGCTTATCCCTAGATACCCAACGAAGCTACAAACGAAAATCACGAAGCATTGCAAGTTAAAAATCGCATCCAACTGAAATGAGAATCAAAGGTTATAAAGTTCAAAAAAACACTCCTACGAATTTTTAGAAATTCAAAAGCCAAAGATGCCTCTATCTTCCATGGCCCTAAACCACTAACGAGTACACAGTCTCCACCGCCAGTTCTCTTTTATTAGAATTTAGATGACTGTATGCAACGTCATTTGGCTAAAGATGTTGAAGCATATCACTTTACAACTTTATTTGTTTGTATCAGTTTTGGAATCTCGACTTATGTGTTTCATATCCTTACCATATATACCCCGTACTTTTTCTTGTTACTAATCAAAATCATGTTGTGCACTATAGTAAAATGATTGTAAATGTTAAAGATCGTGTCGAATGTATTCTGTGGTTGTAGTGAAACCAACTTACTATCTTGGATTTGGTTACTGTGATTAGTGAATGTTTACTGATTTATGGTCTTAAACCATATTAGAAGTACACAACAGTCATAATCCATTTTCTTTTTTGTGAATATTTGTAGTAACAAATGACATAACAATCAATATATTTTGGTTATTTCTTTTTTACGAAAAACATTTTGAAACAACTTATTACAATTAAATCATCAAACTTTAACAACTTTTGCTAGAACCGACTATTATAACCTTCTATTGTTCGTTAAACCAATTTGTTTTGCTTATAGATGTTTTTTTTATTAGTTGGTAGATTATTCAGTATTCACTAATATATCATATTGGAGGGTGTCTGGGATTACTTTTTTAGTTTATTATTATTATTATTGTTTTTTTTTGTAAAAGTTCTTTTTAACTTTAGTTTTGAGGAGACAAAAGCCAAAAAGTTGTTTTTAAAAAATGTTTGGGTTGTATTTCTTGACTTTTGAGTATAATTTAGCTTTAAAAGACCAATGTGTTGTTTGTTTTTTCTGAGACAAAATGTCTGCAGTCTGCGAACCACATTTGTAGACCTCTACAGTAGAAAAGGTGGACCAAACGTTTGTAGTCTGAAAAAAGAAGATTGTTTATTTTTTTAACATCTGCGGGCTACTAAAATAAACTGAAATCTAAATAAATTGATTTTTTTAAACTTCAAAGTGATCTTTTAATATTTTTATGACTTTGTTATAAATAATTAACGAATCTAAATCAACTTTTATATATTATTGTATAAAAAATAAAAATAAAAATTGTATGAAGTAACGTATATATTTAATAAAAACCAACAACTTTGGTTGCAAAGTTATAATTAAACATTATAATTAGTGATCAAAGAATTTGACGATACTATATTAAATAATGTTTTATAAAAGTTGACAAAAAAATATAAGAATATATTATGATTTTTTTTTCATATTTATGTAAACAACTTCAACGACTATTATTATAATAAATTTTCATTTATAAATTTGTCAAAAATATCATGTTTGTATCATCGAACGTTTTTTTTTAAGTTTTGTAATTTTTTTTCAAATTGTTTATCATTAATAAAGTTAGAAAAATTATAAATAAAAAAACTTAAAAAAATAAAGATATATATGTTTTTTTAGGCTAAAAGATGTCTGAAGATGTTAGAAACTCTGTTCCACATCTGCGCCAAGAAGAGGGCGCGCAAACATTTTTAGGTCTGCAGTATTCAAAAAAAAACAAACAGTCTACGAAGGCTAATGTCTGCGCGGCACAGACAGAAGAGGCCACACAGATCTGCAGACAAAAAACAAACACTACCTAAAAGTCACAAAAGGTTGTATTTTCTTTACTTTTGAAAACTTACATTTTTATTTTTTACAAAAGTTATTTTGAAAAGAACTTCTTAATCTCTCAAAATCATTTTGACTTTTTAGAAATGTTAAAAGCTAAAAGTCATTTAAAAAAAACAAAAAACAATTTTTAGAGTTCCATTCTATAAAAGGTCCAAAAATAAACAAAAAAAAAATCTATAAAAATACAATATCATTTTTTGAATTTTTGGAGAACACCCTCTAGGTCCCCTTTTCTGTCTTCTCTGCGTGAGAACTAACATTATAATCGTTGGAGTTCCTTGTCAAATAAGAGTAGTGTAGTTTGCAATGGGTGGTAGCTCTCAATTGTCATTCGACAAACAAATCTAAGTGTTCAATCAAGCTATAATATCTAATTTTGAAAATTGTTAAAGAAAAAACCTATATGGAAAAAATGTGAGAACAAAGAAATTGAAGGTGTTACCCGGAAGTTGTTTTTTTTAGAAAAAACCGAACATGTTTTCTTCCATAAAACCGAACATATACAAAATGTTGTTAAAACTGAATCTATTTTTTTCCAAAAAAAAAAAACTTAACCGGTAAAAGCCGTTGTTAAAACTAAAGACGTTAGTTTTTAAAGTCGTAAAAAATGAAGTTGTTATTAACAAAATCACTCTAAATGTCACTTTTCTTTTTAATTTTTTTAAGCTATAAAGACGATCGCTATAAAAGCACACAAGTTTACAACTTTTTATCGGTTTACTCTAAATCATTTTTATGTTCATTAATGTCTCATATTTGCACTAATTTTTTTTTTCATTTAAACTGGTTTTGGTCTCAATAACCGATTAGCATGAATAAGTTGTAAACCAGGTAAGCATTTGTCCCCTACATCTCCTTTATAAGCCTTTGTCCCCCGTACAAGAGCTCTGAAATCAAAACACCAAAAGAAACACATCCATTTTAGAAGAGATCAAAAGATCTATTTTAGGAGTGATCAAACCATTTCTAATGTATTATGGTGGCCTATAAGCGTATGTTTAACCACATGCCATGTCAATTGAAGTTCTGCATCTTCATTGTCATCTACACTTCATGCAAGACCAAAATTTGTAGTCTTTTCTCTCATGTTACTATTTGATAATATGTTGTTGCATTTCAAGTTCTTGTAAATGTAAGCCAAAGTGATCAAATTGCGTAGGTAAGTCAATACATCTACTATAACTTGCACAATTTGAACTCTCTGTTTCCATCCTAAAACTAAATCATTGATGCTTAATTGACTGATTTGTTTGAGTATATTAATCCTACCAGAGGCAATAATTAGGGTTGTAAATAAACAGAACGAACACGAACGAGACTTGTTCATGTTCATTCATTTAAGTTAGTCGAATAAATAAACGAGCACGAACAAATAAACGAACGAGTTTTCTTGATCATGTTTGTTCATTTAACAAATTACATTGTTCACGTTCGTTCGTTTATGTTCATGAACATGTTAAACGAACATAAACGAACAAACATAAATGAACAAAGATAAAATAAACATATACAAACATATATGAACATATGATATATTAATATAATCAAACACAATTAAGCATATATGAGCATAAAAGGAAGTTAGATGAACGAACATAAACGAACATAAACAAAAACCATAAACGAACGTTCACGAACATAATTGAACGAATGAGACCATTGTTCATGTTCGTTCGTTTAACTAAACGAACAAGAATTTGTGTTCATGTTCATTCATTTACTAAATAAACGAACATAAACGAACTTCATACCGAACGGTTCATGAACAGTCCGTTGAACGTTCAGTTCATTTATAGCCATAAGAGGCATCACCTTTCATGATCTTCACTACTACAAAATCTCCGATGAAAATCCCTCTGTAAACAGATCCGTTAACACTGTTTTTTTTTTTCATGTAAACAGATTCGTTCATATTTTTTTCTTCCATGAAATCTCTGATAGCCTTTTGTAGTTCTTCGTATTTGTAAACAATTAATGTTTCAATTGCGAATTGAATTGCTTGTGATGAAACGCATCATGATTTTCTCTCCGACGAAATCATCACTTGACAACCTATGATCTCCCAGAATACCTTCAACTCCTAGATTATGCTAGTCGGTGATAATATCACGATTCCTCTCAGATGTGTGTGTTTCATGGCCAACTAGACGACTTCCAAAATTAGGTATTCTCCCACTCATATCCTCATCCCGTTTACGTCAATTTTAATTCCTCTGACAACACCACCCACCGAAATCCACAACTTTGCAACTCCTACAACGCCGCCTGCTCCACCAGTAATCCCGGTAGCGCCTAGCTCTGACAGTGGCTACTCTAGCAAGTGGGTTTCATCAGCATTGGAATCAATGTTGGTTTGCTTCTACTTGTTTCCTTTTTCTATATTTCTCATTTCGTTCTTTAGGAGGAGGAAGATTCAAAACCAACATAATCTCCCTCCACCCAAACACTTTCCTCTTAAAGTGATGATTCCGTCGGAGAGCAAATCATGATCCGTTTCATCATAAGCAATTTGAATCATTAATTGTTTACAAATCATGATCCGTTTCATCATAAGCAATTCAATTCGCAATTTTTCTAGACCACATGAACCTAACCAAGCCTAGATTTTACCTTTATAGTAATAGAATAACATAGAAGTGAAACCGAAGTATAAAATAAATTGGTTGCACTTGTTTTGTTTCAAACTGTCAAGAAAGTTTGACATATATACAATAAAATCATAATGAAAATTAAACATGTAACTTATGAAAATTAAAAAAATTAAACACAAACATAAATTATAAGATTAATACCAAAAAAATGTGATTAAAGGTGTGTTTCATATAGGTTTTTGAAATTAAAAGTCCAATAAATTTTCAATTGCACACTTTTTTAACAAGAATATTTAGAACTTTTCTAGTCGACTGCTAGTGCATATGAATATGACAACCATTATGGTTCGTATTTGGACCCTGATTGTGACAACCAAGATAAAAGTGTCACTGACTGTCCCTAGAAATCGACGTAGACAAATAAGTGTAATAGGATGATGATGTAATATTCCAACATATTAATAAATATATTCGATTACATCCTTATCAAACGTGATTATTACAACGAATAGACTATGAAATAAGTGCGCGAAAATTCGTGTCATCTTATGAGCAGGTTTACACATTCGGAATGTACATGTCAATGCGATTCCAAAAATATAAATTTCGTAAAAATATGACCTATCATGGAGGCAGGGGCGGTTTTAGAGTGGGTCCATGGTGGCACCGACAACCCTGACTTTTCCGGATGCAGTGTAAAATTTTTCGAAAATTTTATTTTTTCTACTATTGTGCAACTTTCCCGTGACACCCCTACTGTGAAATTTTGCGTCTGCTTTTGCATGGAGTAGATATAGTTTTTACTATATATAGATATCAACCACGCATAAAAATTTAAAACGTCAAAAATTACAAAGAGGACAGTTGACTTCTAGCAAAAGTCACTAAAAGAAAAACGTAGTACTTTCCAAAGTAGGAATTTTGAGACTAAGGATGTCAAGAACAGAACCCATATGAGAGAGTTATGTTTTTTTTTTCAAAATCATCATAGATAGGAAATATAGGCAAAAAATGAAAGTTAAAATTAGCCGAAATGGGCAAAAGGAAAGTTGTAGTACATGTCGATACCTACGTATGGAGATAACGATCGTTGAGAATGGAGCACATACGTAGTAGTTATGGAATTTACAAAAACGAGTTCTCTTCACACAAGCACCACTACGCGTCATGCATTTTTTATGTCCAGATTCGTCAGGATATGGGTAATATGGCACAATATAAGGAAGACACATGGCAGCTGTAACATCTCAAGTTTGGAAGCAAGAAGTTGAAGGGTACTAAGTTCAAATTAAGGAAGCTACTCGACGAGTAGGTATGCTACTCGTCGAGTCGGAGCGGGATTTGATCACGGGTTAAGTGGCCAACTCGCCGAGTCGGAAGCTGTACTCGACGAGTTGGTGCTGGAATGAGAAAAAACCTAATCTCGAGGTTTTCACCTTATTTAAAGGACTTTATGTCCTTTTCCCAGCCTACTTATTTCCTTTATGAACCAGAAGACCCTAAGCTCGTGTGTGTGAGGCCTTTGGAGGGAGATTGAAGCTTTGGAAGTTGTCTTTTGTGGAAGAAACTTGAAGATCAAAAAGGGCTTGCATCAAGGGAGTGGTGTAGATCTAGAATCTACTTCAGTTTGGGCACATCTTGGAGGTAATAAGATGTTACCTTCACTCTTTTGCATCTAGATCTATTCATGAGAGAGATTTGGGGCCATTTTGGGTATGTTTGAGACTTATTTCGGATTTGGAGTTTAGATATGAGGTTGCTACTTCAGATCTAGACTTGTGTTGGTCCAGAATGTCATAAAGCATCGGTCAATGAGTTGTTGGTGAAGCCCCTTAGTCTAAAACCCAAGCCCTAGAGTGATTTGGATCTTTAACTCCTTGGTTTCACATAAAGTTTGCAACTTTACGTTAGGGTTATGCCCTAGAAGAGTGGATCTATAGTTTGGAGCCCTTGCATGGCTCGAAAAGCCTTTGTATGGATGAAGGACTGAAGGGACCCGACGAGTTGCGTGGGTGGACTCGGCGAGTCATATGAAGATGGGCATGGACTCGACGAGTTGGAAGGACAACTCGGCGAGTCTGTTCTTGGAATCGGTGAGTCAGGTCGGAGAACCCCAATCTCTTGTGGTTAAACTTTGGATCAGTGAGTCGGTTGGCGACTCAGTGAGTTGGTCAGGATGGAATTCTAAGATCGTTGAACTCGACGAGTCTTGGGGCGACTCGGCGAGTTGAGTCGTGTTGTGGGAGTTTTCTGAGTATAAGAACTCGACGAGTAGAGTCAACCTGGAAGGTTGACTTTGACTGGGGACTTTGACTTTGACCAAGAGTTGACCAGTTTGACTTCCAAGGGTACTTTGGTAATATTGGTATTTATGGAATTGGTTCTTTGGTAGTGTCATGTGGTGAAGTTCGTGCCGGTGGTCGGAGCAGCTTGGTCTTATCTCTTCAGTCGGAAATTGTAGGTGAGTTATCCTTACTATATCGACAAGGTCTACAGCACCAAGGTCGACCCTTTATCGGATGGAAATTCGGGTATTGTTTGTTATGTTATTGTTTTGCTAGATCTGCATCCTAGTATTTGGGATGGTGTTATGTTAGTTACCTGGTTAATGTCGGTACCCGGTATATAGGGTAATGTTATGCTAGTGACCGGTTAGGTCAGAATCCTGGTTAGGATGTTGATATGCTATGTGATCTGTTAGACTGTTTGTCTGGTTAAGGATTTGTTATGTGATTAATTGTTTTATGTGCACATGGTTGTTTGAAGGGGGTTGGGTTGAGGCGGGTCCTGCTTTGTGCTATAGGCCAACATACCCAGGGCGGACCGGATATTCCGAAGACCTAACGAGTGGTCCGGATAGGCTGAAGGCCCCAAGAGGGCGGACCAAATGTGTCGAGGCTTGGAGAGTGGACCAGGCCGACTGAAGGCCCGGTGTGGGCGGACCAGTCATACTGTAGACTCAGAGAGTGGACCAGGTGGATTGAAGGCCCGGTGCGGGCGGACCAATCACACTGTAGACTCGATGTACATGGCTTGACTCGGAGGGTGGACCAGGTGGACTGAAGGCCCGGTGCGGGCGAACCAGTCACACAGTAGATCCGATGTGCATGGCTATTCTATTTGTGATATGTTATGAGTATGTTTATGTGTGGTTGGTATTTTGGGGGTAACTCACTAAGCTTTTGGGCTTACAGTTGTAGTGTTATGTTTCAGGTACTTCAGGAGATCGTGGCAAGGCGAAGGCGTGATTGTACCGCTCCTCATGTTTTATAATTTATGTGATATGGTTCTGGGGATGCTCTGATGTTTAAACTATTTGGCTCAAATTTTATGGGTGTTACAGCAGCTCCCTGATGGAGCCACGCGCACAAGAGACACGGTGCGGCGCACGTCGTGCGCTTCACCACCTTTTATAAATAGAAAGCTTTGACAGACCTATTATGCACACTTTCTACACCTTTTCTCTCTTGAAATTCAAGCTTTCCTTGCCTCCCGAGCGGTCCTCGAATTTCCGACGATCCAACACTTTGCTTCAGGTATTTAAAACACGCTTCAAGGATGAGTTGACGGCCCCATTGTGACATCCCCAAAATCTCGGCCAGAAAAGACCGATTTTCATTTATGCTTTTAAATAATTTCAGAGTATATCCTTTTGATTTGAAAGAGTTGCGGAATTTGTTCCCAAAACAAAACATGATAAAATAATATTTATCAAAGCATTTCATCAAGAGATACATTTTCATTTATATAATCAAAACTCGGGATGTCATGTTCCGATACAGACCATAAAACATAAACGATAACATTACAAGTCATTCAACAAATATATACATATACAGATTTGTAAACAAAACAACTTGATGATTCAACCATCTTATGCCCTCGCGCCACTACCTGTAATATAAATAAAACTGAGTGGGTCAGGCTTGGGAGCCTGGTGAGCATATAGGGTTTTCAACCCACAATAAATAAGTTATATTTAATTTCACCAACCAATCACTATCCCGATTACCCATTCCCGTTATCCTCGCTTTACGTCCCTAAAATAACATCTATCTCAAGGGACCTAATCTAGGATTTTCATCGGGACGGACATCACTGCTAAGGGGTTTCCTCAACAATAGATATCCTAAAGGCAACCATGAGGGGGATAGAGTACACCGGTGAACACATCGTTCACAACACCTACAGGTTATGAACCTGCTAGCGTTCCACTGGACTGTCTAGAAAGAATCCGTGGTCGTTATCCATACTCCGCTGAATAACTAGATCAACAACAACAACAACAACAACAACATCGAGGCCTCTCATCAGTTTATTACACACCAACTAGCTACCCATGTTCTACCCAACATATTAGTAGATAAAATATATATTTTCATACATAGTTTGAAACATGTATATCATTTTCATTCAATATATATTCCACATAACAGATGAGGCATACCCACGTAACACGTATTTCATAGAAAGCAATTCAGATCTATGAGATGGAAGAGGGTGAACATACATTCACACACATAACAACAAATTCTACACATAACACATATTTCGTATAAAATACTCCATAATCATGCGTTAGAAGAAAGTAACTACACACTCACACATATAAACATCAATATACTTAATACACTCGAACCATACTTGTATTATTATCGTGTTTATGAAAGGTAGTATACACTCACTTGATCAGAAGACGATCGGACAACACTACGACTTGCAGAAGTAGTAATCCTCAGCAGATCTGGAAGATCTTCACAAAAATCGAACTTCTCGCGGGCAGAGCTTCGACTCGGGAACCGCACTTCTCGGGATCTTCGGGATCTCGGGACTTGCCTTGGGGATCGAGAATAATACCGGGGCTTCGGGGTATTTCTGGCACGCAAAACGATGCAAAACAGGAGAGAGAAGAGAAGAAATTGGCAAAAGACTCGGCTGCCTTCGGATCCTATTTATAGGAGGCTGGAGCCTCGGAGTACGCGGGGCGTACTGGTCCGAGAAACGTCACTGCTTACGTATCCGAAGCCACTTGCTGCGATGTCGACACCTTCGGAGTACGCAGGACGTACACGAGTATGCGGCGCGTACCTCGGATCAGATCGGTGACTACTCTTCGGATAAAGCTTCCGATTTAATGATTTAATTTAATTCCAAAATAATTAATAAACTTCGGAAATTCATATCTTCTTCATACGAACTCCGTTTTTGACGTTCTTTATATCCACAGAAAGGTGAGACTACGCTCTACAACTTTCGTTTAGACTCCGTTGGCTAATTTTGACTTTATTTTTATTATTTATTTTTAATAGGCCGCGACAGAAAAACTTCGTTATAAATTCATAACTTCTTCGTTTGACGTCCGTTCTCGCCTAACTTTTTATCGCTTCGATACCAATAACGAGACCTTCGATCCTCGTTTAGAATGCTTCGGCTAAAAACCGCTCGATCTCAAATCGAGTATTTCAGGGTGCATACCGCTAAGTCGAAACTTCGATAAATCATAACTTCCTCATACGAAGTCAGATTTGGGCGTTCTATATATATTCGGAAACCTCGTTTCAACTACTACAACATTAACCAAAGATATTAAGTTTATTTTACACTTAAATTTTGACGCTTATTTTTATTCTTAATTAATCAGACCACATAATTAAGCAATTAAGCACAAAACACATAATACTCAAATAATACATTATTATTATTTCAAAACGGGTTACAAAGGTTAACCTAGACTATTACATTGCTAAAAATGGCAAGCCCAGAAACACAGGCGTTACACCCATATTTAGAACTTTTCAAATGTTATACGTGGGGGGGGGGGGGGGGAGGAATACATGTTATAATACTCTCTATTTTTATAAAGAGTATTAATTCTATAGTATTAGTAATATAACTATGCCTAGAACGTTAGGATAATATTATACCTACCCTACCCAACTTTCAGGATAATATTATACATAGTCGTTATGCTGATTAAACTTTACTAAAAATATTATACCTAGTCGTTATGCGGACCAATTTTCTAAGAAACTTCATGCCTAGTCGTTCAAAATTTTGGATAACATTGTACCTAGTAGTTACTATGATCAAATATCCTACCAACACAACTATACCAACTTTTATATATATATATATATATATATATATATATATATATATATATATATATATATATATATATATATATATATATATATATATATATTAAGCACAACACAAACTATATGTTAAGCATAACACAAATAAACATGGAAAATGAAATAATCAACACGGCTACTCATCAATAGTTTTTAAATGAGGTATTTTTCATCCCTTAGCTAAATAACCTTTTGCTAACCCCGCCTATAATCGTTAAATCTTAAGTGAGCGAGAAAGATATGTATAGACTTATACGGGGAAGGCACCCTCACCTGTGGTTGCTAGCTACAACCTTGACGGTCATGTCTCAGCAAACATAACTTTTAAAAAAATGGTGATGTATGAAGAAGCATTGATTCCAGGTAAGCAACGTCATAACTCGATTATAGAAACTCATTCTTATAATGTCTATCTAAAACTAATTAAAACTACTAACAAGACTAAGCTTAATAAGTAGCAAAGTCATAACAAACTCATGGATGTGAGTTTAGGATATTAACAACTAATGTACAGTAAAACTATACAAAAACACTTTAAAACATACAAACCTATGAACTCACCAATGTTATTTTGTTCAAAACACATGTATTATCAGTAGAATGAGTATTTGAGGTGACGAGCATATCCCCGAGAGAGCAGTTGGAAGTATTTACGTCATGGTGGTTATTTTGTATTTATCCTATATGTGTAACTTGAATAATTATGTAACCTTGTAACATTCTGTTTATTAAAAAAAATTAATAAATGAATAGTAGGCCTAAATTCGGAATAATTTAGCAAGGCGTTGTTTTTGGGGGTTAAATGAT
This sequence comes from Lactuca sativa, assembly GCF_002870075.4. Classification (NCBI taxonomy): domain Eukaryota; kingdom Viridiplantae; phylum Streptophyta; class Magnoliopsida; order Asterales; family Asteraceae; genus Lactuca; species Lactuca sativa. Next base: position 10,682,900 of record NC_056628.2, read on the forward strand.
TTAATTTGGACGTTGGGGGTTAAGAGTGTAAATTTCAGACTAGTTTGTAAAGAATTTGGAAGGTTGAGGGTATGATTGGGCTTTAGGATAAGGCCCATTGGAAAAGCTTGGGGCCAATTTGGAAAATTAGGCCAGAGATGGACCATAATTGGGCTTGATGATTATGAGATATTGGACCATCGGAATGCCAAGTGTTTGGACTAGAATAAATGGTTGTGCCTTAAGGTAAGACCATGTAGAGGTTTGGGCCCAATTTGGAAAATTAGGCCATATGTTGGGCCTTGGATCATTGTTTGGCTTTTGGGCCTTCAAAGTGTGTGTTTGGGCCTTGGGCTTGAATCAAGTTAGGTTGGGGATAAAGTAGTCTTTTACCCTAAGAATGGACTTATGGTTATGTATTGGAACCCAATTATTAATTGGGTATTGATTTGATGTTGACAGTTTGGGAAATCTGTCATCCAACAGCTAGAGTTTTATTTGTGGGACTTCAGCAGTGCGAGGTGAGTTTCCTCTTGTGTGAATGGGTCTAAGTCACCAATGTCGGCCCGTATATATGCATGTATGATTGTATGTTTCCGAACCAAGTTCCAATGTCGGGCAGTGCCCGATGTAGGTTTATATGCTTCCAGGTTTCGATCCGTTGTCAGGCGATGCCCGAGGAATATTTGTATGCTTGCTGTCTTCGTGATTCTTGCATGTGTTTGTACTGTATGTTTTCGGATTATAGTCCGATGCCGGGCAATGCCTGAGGAATGTTTGTATGCTTCCGGATTTTGGTCCGATGTCGGGCGGGGCCCGAGGAATGTTTATATGATTATGATGTGTGATTATTTATGTTTATTTGTTGATATGTTTATGTGTATACCGAGCTTTAATCGATGTCGAGCGGGGCCCGATGCCAGATTTTGTCCGATGTCGGGCGAGGCCCTAGGAATGTTTATATTTTTATGTTATGTGATTATTTGTTTGTATTTGGTGTTATGTTTATATGTATACCAAGCTTTACTCGATGCCGAGCGAGGCCCGATGCCAGATTTCGGTCCAATATCGAGCGAGGCCCGATGCCGGACATTGTCTGATGCCGAGCAGAGGCCGATGAAGCGGGGAAGGCCCATGATATGTTATTATGTGATTATGTGTATGGTATGTGGTAGTTTGGGGAGACCCACTAAGCTTCGTGCTTACAGTTTTCAGTTTTAGTTTCAGGTACCTCCGGTAGCAAGGGGAAGAGCTCAGGATGACTGTAGTGCACACACCATGATTTTAGTCTGTGATCTTTTTACTCTGATATATATTTGACAGATGTTTATGATATTTGAGATACAATGATTTATGATTTCACATGATAATTTGATAACTATGGTTTTATTTAATAATTTAAAATGAAATTTTTGGGTTCTGGTTTATGGGTGTTACAAACCTCTTTATTATAATAAATAAAAAGTAACATTTACGAGTTAATATTAGATGTGTTTCTCTATATCTATGGTTTGTGATCCAACATTCTAACTTCACACGGCCTGGTGTTTCTGCCGCCGTCAGGGGTGTGATAGATTGGTATCGGAGTTACCGGTTATAGAAAATTAGTAATTCCTTAGGAACTACGACTCTAACCTAGGGTATAAACTCTAATTAGGTTTTACCCTTAAACCTAATAACTAATATTGTTATTATTAATTACACTGCTGATATACTACTTGCAAGAGAGGTGATTAATTTGAACTTGTCACTTGGGTTGCTGGATTTCAAAACCGCTATATGCTAAAATTGTTATGCCCTACAACACTTCATACCTAGCCGATCCTTACTTTATAGTCTTTAAGTTCAAAACAAGAAATAATAAAATACACTCAAACAAAAAAAAAATTCAGATATAGAGTTATATGTATACTCTTATAAACATACCTGTTCACCACAATGCAATTAAACAAAATCATAAGATTAAGGTCTTAGGTAAAAAAAAAGCATCTAGAGTTAGTGTAATATAGTGGTTGTACTACAACTGCACCTAGAATGCGCAAATAAGTTTTATCATGGCCTGACCGACGAGCGGCTGAACTTAGATACAATAGTTAGCAAACTAAGCACTTGGGGACTTCTAAATTGGATACTTGAGGACTTTCGGCTTAGAGATTGCTATACTTGAGGACTTTCAGATTAGAGATTGATATACTTGATGACTTTTGGCTTAGTGGTTGTTATACTTTAGGACTTTCCTGCTTAAAGATTGTTACACTCGAGGACTTTCGGCTTAGAGATTACTATACTCGAGGACTTTCGGCTTAGAAATTGATATACTTGAGGATTTTCCGCTTAGAGATTGCTATACTTGAGGAATTTCAGATTAGATATTCCTATACTTGAGGACCTTCACCTTAGAGGTTGCTTCTATCATAGATACTGCCATACCCAAGGATCCCTTGTAACACATATAGATTTGGGCTAGTTAATCAAGAATTATTAAGCGTTAAAAATGAAGATAGGAGGTTATGTAAAAAAAATCTTAAAAAAAGTTATAGTATATGTAACAAGGATTTCGTACATATAAAGAACGCAAAAATCCAAATTTGTATGAAGAAGTTATTAATTCCTTTGAGACCTATCACAATGCTCAACCCTTAATTTTTAGGGTTTGAGCCCTATATAATGTCATTAATTCCTTTGAGACCTTTTCCCAATCGGCCTCCAACTCCCAAAAACATCCCTTGCAAACCCTACTCCCTCGGTGTTGTTTTTGAGCTGAGAGTATGAGTTCTTGTGATTATGAAGGAGGAAGAAGGTGGTATACTAGCTTAGAAGTTCAAGGCAGCTTGAATCCAGAAGTATCTCACCCTCAAGCTTCCAAATAAGGTATAAAGTTTGGAACATGATGAGTTATTTGCTAAGATCTTGCTAATTCTAGAGTGTGTGTACATTTTGGTCCCATAGTCTTGGTCTAGTGGGGTATGAGCTACTCTAGGTCCTTTAGGTGTAGTTTTCTATAGTATTGAGCTCATGGATTCATAAAAATAAGAGCTTGGTCACTCTCATTAAGCCATGCATGAGTTTTGGAGCCTTGGATGACTTTTGGACCTAAGGTTTGAATTTATACCCTTTTGTATGCATGCAAATGGATAAAGTCATAGAATTTATCCAGTGAGACATCCCTTGTTGCGTAGATCTGAATTTTAATGTGTTGGCTTTCTGCATTAAGGACTTAACAAGAGGTTTTGAGTTCAATGCTAGTATGTTGGGCGTACCTGGTGGTATGTTGCGCATACTAGATTGGAGCCCCGTAACCAGGAAACGTCGAACGTAGTGACTGAGTATGCAGGGCGTACTTAATATGTATTGACCCTTTGACTTTTTGACTTTTACTTTGACCAAGGATTTGACTAAGTTTGACTTAGGGGCATTTTGGGTAATTTGAGCAGTAGTTTGAGATTAGGTCCCTATTTTTCATATAGGTGATATGTAGATTCAGTATTTGGAACAACCTTCATTTTCAGCTATCTTTCAGACTATGAGGTGAGTTTTCCTCACTGTACTTGTGGGTCGAAGGCAACAATGTTGGCCCACGAGATTATGTATCTTGGTATATTGGATGATGTTATGCAGGTTATATGATAAACTGGTAGATCTATATGATTACATGTGTTCACTGGATATGTATTAGACTGGTAGATCTATATGAATACCTGTACTTGTTGGTTATTGATTGTTATTGTATATGTGCACATGTTGTGGCTTGTTGGGTTGAAGCAGTCATGCTTTGTGTTGAAGTCCAAGATACACGGGGTGGTCCGGATAGGCTATAGGCCCTATGAGGCAGTCCAGTCAGACCAAAGGCCTAAAGGGAGGTTCGGATAGGCTGTAGGGCCTATGAGGCAGTCCAGTCAGGCCGAAGGCCTAGAGAACGGTCCATATGAGATGTAGGCCCTACTACGCAATCCAGTCATGCTGAAGGCTCATGTATACATTATTTTATCTGTTTGTTGAGTGTGGTACCTTAGGGAAACTCACTAGGATTTGGCTTGCATTTTGATTTTATGGTTTCATGTACTTCAAAGGATATGGTCATGGCGAAGGCATGATCGTATACATCCTTTAGTGACATGTTTTGGAGATTTTATGATACTCTGATTTTGGCATAATTGTATCTGATACTTGGTTTTATATCTTCGGTTATGATTGATTCAATGATTTTACTTTAATTGAAAAATGAAAATTTTATTGTGATTTTTGGGATGTTACGGTATCTATCTACATATATAGATTTTATTAGAGGATCTTTGTTTATGAATATGAATTTATATGTTAATAATTACATTTTTTTCCTATGGTTTAGGCTTCTATTGTTCGCAGACACAAATATATTTGGTTACGGCCTTGATTCAAAAACCCCACATCTTATTATTAATCATCTGATATTAACTTTTCTTATCCTTGTAGTTCGTGCTTGCCATTAGCATAAGAAGAGTTTAGGTTATATTGTCGTTACAGGGTATACCCTGATTAAACATTCCTAAAGTTTTCCTTGGGTTTTTGAAAATAATTTTGTATAGTTATTTGATAAGATACTAGAATAGTATTATCATTGTTCTTTAGATCAATTTTTTATTCTTAGTATGCTAGTATGATAACTTCTCTTTTAAATTACTATAGCATCAAGTTCCAAGTAAGCATCACTTATGAGTTGTCAATTTAAGTCTTAAAGAATGAATTTTGTTGGCCACGACGTGAGCTTGTGAGCGTCACGACGTGGCGGTGCCCAAGAAAAACATGCATCTCATTTGATGTCACGACGTGACAACATATTGGTCACGACATGACATCCCTTACATATAAAACCCTAATTCTAGGGTTTGTTCCCCTATTTAAGGGAAGTGGTGGATAGGGTATGCACACCCTCAACCTCCATCACCTCCCTTACACCCTCAACATAAACTCTAGCGTCCATTTTGTCATTTAAGAGCTTTTTGTGATGTTTTTGGTGTGTTGTAGAAGAAGAAGGAGCTCTTGGAGCATAGATCTAGCAAGTTAAACTCATCACCTCATCCTTGCTTATATTTTGGACTTTTGTAAGTCCTCAAGTTCCAATCTTTATATTTAGTGCTTCTAGATCTAGGTTTTTTGTCCATTTTCTCCATGATTGTGAGAGTTTTAATGGTTAGGTTCCATAAAGATGGCAACTTTATGGATCCTTGGGGTCCCTTTGGAGTTATGTTTTCCAGATCAAGATTTCTATGGTGTATTTGGTCTCATGTACAAATTTGAGTTAATTTCTTCCATGTTTTTAACCTATAATTGAAAATACATGCATTTGACATGCATGTACATAAAGCACCAATTTTTATGATGAATTGGGAGTAGGAAAGCCTTTTGGAAAGTATAGATGAGTGGTCTTAGCGATTAAGTGCTTAATAAATTAATAAGGATAAAGCAGTTCTCACGACGTGAAGGATTGGCCTTCATGATGTGAGAAAAGGAACTCTCCATGACTATTTTTCTCTCGAGACCACCACGATGTGACAAAAGCTTGGTCACAAATTGGAGGGTGACTGTAAGACTTTTGATTGTTGACTTTGACTTTGACCATTGACTTTTTGACAAATTTTGACTTTAGGTCAATTTGAGGGTTTTAGGCTATAGTTTAAGGATTGGTCCTTGATTAGTATTTAGGTGACCTGTAGTACTAGTTTTTGTGTGAGAGCTATGTTTTTATTTGCTATATTGCAAGGTGAGATTTCTCACTATATTTTGTACTGCAGTATGTATCCTCATATGTAGGATGTTGGTATAATGTAGTGATTTGTGATGTAAGTTTTCTCCCTAACTATGTTTGTTGGTTATTGTTTATTTATTTGCATATGACGACATATTGTGGTTGGTTAGGTTGAGGTTGTCCCCAGGCGATCTAGTGTATTGTAGGCCTTACAAGGCGGTCCGGTCAGACTATTGGCCTAAGGGAGCGGTCCAGATACTGTAGGCCTTGCGAGGCGGGCCAGTAGACTGTAGGATCGTTAGAGTAGTCCAGGCATCCTGTTGGCCTTGTGAGGCGGTGTAAAACCAATCTTAAGTATTAATCGAAGTCAATAGAATTGGTGAGGAATCCCAATTCAATGATTTATGCAAAATGGTTATATCGACTTAAGAGCACAGTTAACGAATCTTCAATGCACACTATATTGAATAATAGTCTAGTACATAAGATTCTCAATTACTCTCGATTCTCTCTATCTCTCTAAAACTCGATCTCAGCTTCTTATAATCACCAACCCTTTACACGGCTGAAAACAATACTATATATACCTAGACCTAATTACAAAGGCCCAACCCAAAACCCAACCAAAATCCTCATTAAGCCCACTGAAATCACATGGTGATTTCGGTCCAAACACCACCGAAAACAAGATGTTTTCTATCCTAGACCGAGAACTCTAAAAATCATCAAAGGTAAAGTATGAAACATAAATCATGTCCTAACAATCTCCCCTTGGTTTATAGCTTTCTTCTCTTTTCTATCTTCTATTTGTTCTTGACCATCAACTTTTATCTTTGATTTCTTCACAACTTCAAGGTGAACATATGAATTTCAGCATGAATGATTTCATCTTGAATAGTTGGACTTCCTTTAAAATTTGAGTTTAAACGCACATTGGGTATAAAGGCTTCTTGTATAGGTTCTTGCAAATCAGCACTTTTAGTTTTAAGAAACTTCAGAGATAATTACAAAGAGACCGATTCTTCTGGATCACTTCAGCAAGTTCATAGATAGCAGCAAATTGATTGAGGAGGCTTCAATGCAATTTGACACATAACTTCCAATACAGCTACAACTTGCTTTTGGGGTTGAAAGGTTGTGTGTTGAAAAATAATCTTCACTTCTTGTTCCTTCGAATGAAAATTCTTAATCGATCACAGATGCGTCTTGAAAGGTAACTATGACTAAAAAGTCCTCGCGGATCATAGAATCATAAACACCCTTCTCACCACAGTTGTTCAAGGACCCAACCTTGGCTCAGATGGAGACTACTCCCAGTATCTGTGTGAACACAAAGGAATGCACTGCAATTTATTGAGTGTCGGGGAACTACTCGTGGCTATTTTTGATGTTAACCCATGCATATCCTCGATCAAAGATCTCAATACATTTTTTCAAGTTAACAAGTTAACTTGGCCCTTGGCGAGACGTTCAATGGTTTCAGAATCTCAGCTGAGTGTACCATTCTAGTGCCAATGAGAGTTAATTAGGAATAACTCACAAAACCATCATGTGACAAAATATCCGAAGACATATTTCCATAGTATAGCATGACACGAGGTCAAGGCCCTTTGGCAAGACATTCAACGATAATCGTGCCTTGCGAGGTGCATCGCCCTAGTGCCAACAACCGTTAATTCCTTACCTGCGAAGAATGTATCCGAGAATACATTTGAGTCTCCGTAGTTTTGCATGACAAAAAGAATGTCGTGACCCTAAGAGGGATGTCCAATGATATTTATTTCCCAGTTGGGTGAATCGCCCTGGTGCCGTGACAGTTCTTAGGTAACGATAACTGACAATACCAATTTTGACAATTTGTATAGTTTCAAACTTTCAATTCCTTAAATACAATAGTTTTTAGAAAGAAACTGCCTAACTGAGAGTTTCTACAGTTTCATGCATTCAATTCCGTAAATACTAGGGATGAGCGTAGGCGGGTACCCGCCTCATTTGGCGAGAACCAGAACCGGAACCGGAACCGGCGGTTCCTAGAAAGTTAGAACTGGAACCGTACCGCTCTAGGCGGTTCTTAAATATTTGGAACCAGTCCCGGAACCGGCGGTTCCGGTTCCGGGAGCGGGTAACTCGGTCGAATTAATTTTGTTAACTTTTTTCGACAAAACCGCAATTTAGTTCGATCCAAATTAAATCAATTCGGACCAAAGACGGACAAAATCAGACCAATATATTCTAAACCGGTCTAAGTAACACACCTTTATATGAAATTATATATATATATATATATATATATATATATATATATATATATATATATATATATATATAAACCGGTTCCGGCGGGTACCCAGCGGGTAGCGGTTCCGAAAAAACGAGAACCGGAACCGGAACCGCCTTAGGCGGTTCCATAACTTTAGGAATCGAAACCGGAACCGCCTTAGGTGGTTCCGGTTCCAAAACCAGCAGTTCCGAGGCGGTTCCGGTTCCAAAAGCGGGTACCCGGTTCCGATGCTCATCCCTAGTAAATACGACAGTTCTTAGAAAGAAACTGCCTAAATGACAATTTGTACAGTTTCATGCCTTCAATTCCTTGTGAAAGTAAGTATAATTCTGTCAATTCTTTTCAAGATTTCTTTTTGCACAAAAAATTCCGACACAGTCTTCTTGAGTCTCTTCTTCTTTTGAATTCGTGTTTTAAGACAAATGAAATTTTTGAGATAAAAAAATTAAAAATAAAATAAACTTAGCACACAATAAAAATAACTAAGAATAAAAAACAAAATTAAAACACACTAAAAAATAGTGTGTGTGTGTGTGTATATATATATATATATATATATATATATATATATATATATATATATATATATAGAGAGAGAGAGAGAGAGTTTTATTTTTCTGAAAAAGAAATAAAATAAACATATTTTTGAATTTTTTAATTTCATGATTTTTGTTTGGTTTTAATGTGACAACCCGAAATTTCCATTTTGTACGAACATTATCAATTCAATAGAAGCTAGACCAGTTATGTAACGACTCGTCTCCGGTATGATGATTCCATAGTATTTAATTAGAAGTTTGCAAGAGGGACTCGGCGAGTTCATAGCCTGACTCGCCGAGTAGGGACGGGATTTCGAGCACGTGTTAGTCGGCGACTCGGCGAGTCCATATTCGGGACTCGGCGAGTCTGCCTGCCTGGAAGAAACCCTAAATCCCCAGGTTGCTCACTATTTAAACCACCTTATAGCCCCCAATCTCGCCTCCTTCACCCTCAGAAAGCTGTGAGAAAACCCTAATCCATCCTTGAGTGATCTAAGTGTTCTTGTGTTAAATTTTTGAAGGCTTAAAGAAGGAGAAGAAGAAAGGAGCAAGGAGAAGAGGTGTAGAGTAAAGATCCTAGGGCAAATCAGAGTTCTTTGAGGTATTCTTCGGATTCCCTCCTGTTTTATGCTTTTAACCTCCATTAGAACTCTTCTAGATCTAGTTTGATGCTTTTCTCAAGCCTTATGATTGTATGCATACCCTATTATGTTGAGATATCCTTAGATCTGTTCATTTAGGAGTTGTAGAGCCCAGATCTATTGCCTTTTTGAAGATACTTTGCATGGAAACCCTAGATCTAGCCTTTTTTATGCTTTTTGAGCCATTTTATCTTCATGGATGCATATGGGCACGTAAAGATAGAATCTTTACGTGCTAATCGAGTTAAGGGAGTCCAGATCTATAAGTTTTATACACTGGATTCAAGCAGAATTGAGTTTTGAGTTGCTGCATGTAAGCGACTCGGCGAGTCGAGTCGCGAGTCCCCGTTTTTCCTTTTTGAGTGATGTCGAATGGGACCAGTGAGTTGTAGAGTGGACTTAGCGATTTTGAGGTCAGACTCAGTAATGGAGGGACTCGGCGAGTTGTTCATACAACTCGGCGAGTCCAAGGCAATCTTCTTAGCTCGAAGAACAACTCGTCGAGTTGTTCATACGACTCGGCGAGTCGGATGCAGATTGCCTGAAGTTTTAGATTCGAAAGGGAACTCGTCGAGTTGATGCCATACCCGACGAGTAGCAGCGAGTAGGGTTGAGAAGTGAGAATAGGGACTCGGCGAGTTGGCGGCCCAACTCGGCGAGTCAGGTCAACTATGGGTTGACTTTGACCGGGAGAGTTGACTTTGACCAAGGGTAAAAGAGTCATTTTACCCTAGTGCAGTGTTTAGTATTTGATTGAGTGTGTTTATGGCCTTGTAGCCGGGGAGATACCGGAGCAGCAGCAGTTAGCTTCCAGAGCCATTCACGCAGCAGCCAGTTCACGAGGTGAGTCTGCAACATTGTTATTCCAACGCTCTGTTACAAGTTACAGTGAATTTCTGACTTTTCCGAGTAAGTTTGAGTATTTCAGGGTTTACATTTAAGGAGATATCAGGAGAGTGGATGCACTAGGGTTTTCTGCAACACTGTTATTCCAACGCTCTGTTACATTAGAAATCATTTCGAGAATAAAAATATTTTCTGCCAAAAATATCTCACGACTATAAATAGAATTCTGAACCAAAGTCATTCATTATTCGCATTTCCAACTAGAGAAAAGCCATTTTCTCTCTCACGGATCTTCGGGTTTTCGTCCCAAATCGTGAGTACACTTCTCTAGTTGTTTTATAATGCTTATTATATGCTTAATAACATAGATTACATAACAAATCTGTGAAATTCAGGAGTTTACCGCCCAAGAACGTTCTTGGAGAGTAAACTCCAAAATGAGGCTTAAATGCTACCTAGTCCCATCTCCTTGTTAAGTAACTAGATTAGGCTTGTATGTATGTATATTTGAGACTAGAAAACAATCAAAAACACCAAGCTTTGGGTGTTCACGGCCCAAGAACTTCTTGGACCGTGAACTCCAAATTCAAGGGCCAAAAGGTGCCCTAATTACTCCTAAAGCCTTGGACATTAACCCCCATTTAATCCTAGCTAAATTTTGGACTTTAAAAACATCAAAGACACCTTCAAAAGGGAGTTTACGGCCCTATTATTATGCTTAGGCCGCGAACATAAATCAAGGGCACAAAAGTGTGCCTAGGACCTTCATTAGCTTAAAACAATTACTTAGAACATATCCTATGTTAGTAAGAGACTTGAAAGCACAAAAATACCCATCTCATGAGAGTTTACGGTTGTAAACTCCAAAAGAAATTGTCTTTGGGCCGAAAACTCCTAAAAGGAGTGTATTAGTTCCCTAAACTACCCAAAGGATTAAACCACCGAGTAAGACTTATTCTAGAAATCAAATAACACTTCAAAACACCAAGTACCACCAAGTTGGGGGTTCACGGCCGTAAAATCAAGGGTTTACGACCGTAAACTCCTTGTGTGGAGTTTACTGAGTGGTAAACACATATATAAGGCCCTTTGGAACTTTAAACCCCTTTAGCCTTGTCCCACAATGACTTAAATGCAACCATTAGGACTTATAACACTTATACAAAGTGTTTACATGTTCTAGAGTGTCACAACTAAATTTATTAGTTATTATTTGGCTAATTAGTTATATATATGCTCTTTATATGATAACTAGGCTCGTGCGTGTGAACAAGCCTCCGATATTGCTAACTTTTACATACTAGAAACATGATTTTCAAGAAGTCACTTTCATATACAAGAACAAACGAACATTTTAACACGTAAATCTGTTTTTATACCACGGTTTTGTGAGACATAAACTTCACGTACGTTCGAGTACACATTTCAAGTCCTGTATTATATACCTGAATCCCTTGGAGGGGGAGCATGGTGTTTGTGTATAGATCTATACGGGCTTGACAACCCACGCCCTGACTGTTAGCTACAGTCCACCATTTGGGGTGACAAACGTCATAACATTCCAACGCCTGAAGAACGTTGTGTATAGGCATTCCGAGTCAATAGTATGGTTATAAAACTCACATGGGGTATTCAAAATGCATTGATTTACAAGGTTTTCAAACACATTGGTTATTTTACACTTACTTACATTTTAGAAACCAACATTGGTCTTGTGAGAAGGCTACTTTTATACTAGTAGAAAATATAGGATTTTCTAAACACAACATAACCAAGGACCAAAACTTTTCATTTCATACAAACATTGTCATTTAAATACTTATGAAACTCACCAGCTTAAATGTTGATCTACTCTTTCAAAATTACTTGTATGTCCCAGGGAATCAGTAATTTCAGGTATCATTATGCTTTTGATGAAGGGATGCTGCGGCGCCAGTTTAATCTCATATTTTGACATCATATTGTAATTGGTTTTGAACATGTAACTTTTTGACAAATGTAAACTTTCAATTATATATATGATGGTTGTATTGCTTTCTTTACTATGTATTCAATTGTTACGTTACCACATGAAGTCATCCGCCCCCGAACGTTTCCGCCGTTCAGGTTTGGGGGTGTGACAGATTGGTATCAGAGTATTGTTTATAGTGAACTAAGTATATCGAACCACATAAGATATACAAACTATAAATGCTTAAGGGACTAACACTCTCTGACAAAATATTTTTTTTACGCTTAAGCAGCGTTACGTTTAACTTAAATTGATAGTTCATTTAAGTATAATTGCATGCATACAACAAATTATTTGCATGATATCTAACTATACAACAAGTATTTAGACAAGTTGACACTACGATTAAGCCTCGATATATGTAATCAGATTTTGGACAAATATAGCGTGATCAACTATATTTGCCCGAGATTGGACCAACATATATCGAGGAATGATCGTAGTAAGCAACAAGTCAAAACTTACCAAACCGTTACTAGAATCAAACACAAGAATTTAAATACTATAGGAGTATTTGCTACCTAAGCTAGTTTAACTTACATGTTTTGCAAGTTTCAACTTTATTCAACTCTTATAACCCTATTTCTCGTACAGTCAAATGGCTGGATTTCACCACCCCGGCGACCCCTACTTTCCCAACCAAGGCAACGGAGGATGGGTCGAAGATGATCCCGAAGAGGACGAGGAACCCATAGAAGTGGATGATGACTCCGGTACCGACTCAGAACTGGAAGTGATCGATCCACCACCCGTTCAACCTCCCGTCTTCGTAAGGAACTTTCAAGGACCGACTCCCGTCTGGGGAAGTCACCTCCATCATTGGAGCCAACAACAGAACTTACGCCCTCCCTACGGCATGTGCCGGGACTTCTATGATGTCCGCGGCGGAGGTTCGGCTGATTGAGCACTCCCGGTAATGGTGGGTAAGCTAGCCAATCAGTCCTATCAGTCCGGAGTTCAAGCTAGCCGACTCCCGGATGTCAACGTGGAAGTGCAGGTTCACACTTCTGACATCCGCAGGCTGGACAAGATACAAGACAATGCCCAACTCCAAACCGAGGCATTCCAAGCGCAAATGATTGCAGCCCTTGCTGAACTGAGGGAACAACAAGCCGCTTTTGATAGGCGTCTAATGGAGTCGAAGCAATCAGATGCAGATTCAAGCTCCAAGCGCAACCTACGTCGTAAGTAGTGCTTGTCTAAGACTCAAATTTATTTATAGCTTAGGACCTCGGCTAAAAGTCTTTAAATTTCTCGAACTTTGTAATCGGAGACCCTTATAGGGGTCAAATTTTCATGATCGTTGTATCAACTTTTATATTAATATAAGTGGCACTATTATTACTACGTTGAGTATTTCGTTCAAACCTTGAAAAGTCTTTGAGAAACCAAATACTTGTTTCATACTTTCAGTCTTAAAAATAACTTTCATTCTTCTATTTTAAGACTCATACTAGCATCTGTTGTTGAACTATAGCAAGTTAGTTCATGAGACACATTAATTTTCTATTCTTTGGAGTTCTTATCTTTACCTTTTCAACCTATAGTTGAAGGATGCCTCCGCGTAGGAATCCAAGGCGAAACAACGGTGGGGAAGCACCTGTACCACCACCACCTCCACCACCTCAATTTGATGTTGTTATGTTCCAAGCAGCAGTCACCGCAGCGGTAGCAGCTGCCATGTCACAGATCAATAACTCGAGTACTAATGGCTCGGGATCTGGCACACACCCATCCAACCATGGCGAGAGTCATGGACCACCCCGAGAATGCACCTATAAGGACTTTACTAATGCCAAGCCCCAGATGTTTTATGGATCTGGTGGTGTGTTAGCCCTGAGACAGTGGATTGAAAGGACAGAGTCAGTCTTTGAAATCTGCTCCTGTCCCGAGCACAGCAAAGTCAAATTTGCAACTTTCACCCTTATTGATAGAGCTTTAACTTGGTGGAATGGCCACGTTAAAGTACTTACCCTGATAGTGGCAAACTCCATAAGCTGGGAGAGCCTAAAAGCCATGATGATGAGAGAATACTACCCACGGGGAGAGATTCAAAAGCTCAAACACGAACTATGGACTCTCGGAATGGTTGGTACCGACATCGCAACTTATACCAATAGATTATGCAATCTGGCAATCCTTTGCCCAGATATGATTGCTCCCGAGAGCAAGAAAATAGAAAGGTACATCTGGGGACTGACGCCCCAAATACGATCAAGCATGTTAGCTTCCAAACCTGACACCTTTGAAAGTGCTAAGGAACTGGCACAATCTCTGATTGACTACGGAGGTCATCAGAACTCAACCGTTTCTGCACCAGAACCACAGAAAGGGAACAACAACAACAACAACAACAACAGGAAGAGAGTATGGAATAAAGGGAAGGGTGGGTCTTCCCAAGAATCCGCAAAGAAACAACTGGTTTCAGTGAATGCTGCCACTGTACCTACTACAGTCCCTACAAATCCCTACCCCACAAAGCCTTATGTAGGTAACCTTCCAAAGTACACCAAATGCACTTACCACCACCATGGACCTTGTCGGGAAATGCAGTGCGCCAACTGCAACAGAAAGGGACACACAGCCCGTTTCTGCAAGGACCCCGCAAAACCGATCACTCAAGTTCCTAGTGCGGGTGTAGGCCAGACTTGCTACGGTTTTGGCGAGGTGGTCCACTACAAGAGGAACTGCCCTAAGGCAGCAGGCACCGACGGTGTGGGACGAGTTTTGGCGATAGGCCACGACGAAGTTGTAGCTGACCCAACTGTAGTTGCTGGTACGTTCCTTCTCGATAATTCATATGCATGCATATTATTCGATAGTGGAGCGGAGAGAAGCTTCGTGAGTCAAAACTTTATTCATTTACTTAAACCTAAACCTAGCAAGTTAGAAAAATCATTCACTGTAGAGATGGCCAATGGAAAAACCGAAAACACTAACTGCATATACATGGGCTGTACGTTAACTTTAGACGGCCATTCTTTTCCAATCAATCTTATGCCGATCCAAATTAAAAGTTTCGACGTCATAGTTGGCATGGATTGGTTGAGTCTTCTTCGCGCCGACATCATGTGCTTTGAGAAAGCAGTCCGTCTTAATCTCCCTAACAACGAAACATTAGTTATCTACGGCGACAAATCAAGTACAAACCTTCGCATCATTTCGTGCATCCAAGCTCGAAAGTGCTTGTGGAAGGATTGTCGAGCATTCCTAGCGCACATCGTTGATACAAGTCAAGAACCGAAGTACATCAAGAGCATTTCAGTAGTACGCGACTTTCCCGATATCTTTCCAGAAGAACTACCAGGATTACCACCACAACGCCAAGTCGAATTCAGAATCGACTTAGTTCCAGGGGCTACCCCAGTAGCGAAGTCACCTTATCGTCTCGCACCAGCAGAGATGCAGGAACTTTCCAGTCAACTTAATGAACTCCTTCAAAAAGGATTCATAAGACCAAGTTTCTCACCTTGGGGAGCACCGGTCCTGTTTGTAAAGAAGAAGGACGGATCGTTCCGTATGTGCATCGACTACAGAGAGCTGAACAAACTTACTGTCAAGAGCCGTTATCCTCTACCCCGTATTGACGACCTATTCGATCAACTTCAAAGAGCGAACTACTTCTCAAAGATAGATCTACGATCCGGATATCACCAATTACGAGTTCTAGAGGGGGATATTCCAAAGACAGCTTTCCGAACTCGTTATGGACACTACGAATTTGTAGTGATGCCGTTCGGATTAACCAATGCACCAGCAGTATTTATGGACCTAATGAATAGGGTATGCCGTCCTTACTTGGATCAGTTCGTCATCGTCTTTATCAATGATATACTTGTCTACTCCCGAAGTGAGGAAGAGCATAGTCAGCACCTACGAAAAGTCCTAGAAACACTGCGAACGGAGAAACTCTATGCGAAGCTCTAAATGTGAATTTTGGATTCGAAGAGTCGAATTTTTAGGCCACGTTGTTAGCGAGAAAGGTATACACGTGGACCCCCTCCAAAATTAAGGCCATTGAGAACTGGTCGACACCAAAGACATCTACAGAAATTCGTCAATTTCTAGGTCTCGCTGGCTACTATCGCAGATTCATAAAGAACTTCTCTAGCATTGCGAAACCTCTTACTACATTAACCCAGAAAGGCGTGGCCTTTGGCTGGGAAGCGAAACAAGAGAAGGCATTCCAGACGCTAAAACAGGCCTTGTGCACCGCACCGATACTATCCCTCCCCGAAGGGATAGAAGACTTCGTAGTGTATTGCGATGCGTCAAATCAAGGACTTGGTTGTGTTCTTATGCAGAGAGGGAAGGTTATTGCTTATGCCTCCCGACAGCTTAAGACACACGAAGTGAACTATATGACACACGATCTTGAGTTAGGAGCAGTGGTATTTGCTCTGAAGATCTGGAGACACTACTTATATGGAACAAAGAGTACTATTTTCACCGATCACAAGAGCCTTCAACACATTTTCGATCAGAAGGAACTCAACATGCGACAACGACGATGGGTTGAGTTACTAAATGACTACGAATGCGAAATTCGTTATCATCCTGGCAAGGCCAACATGGTAGCTTACGCCATCAGTCGAAAGGAATACACTGGTCGGAGGGTCAAATCTCTGACTATGACTATCCATTCCCACTTATCCACACAAATTAAGGAGGCACAAATGGAAGCTTTGCAACCTGAAAATGTGGCGGGTGAATCCCTGCGAGGAATGGAAAAGAATCTAGAAGTCAAGGGTGGCGGAGCCTACTATCTCATGGACCGAATCTGGACCCCGAAACATGGTGGTTTCGGAAACGTAGTCATGACCGAAGCACACAACTCAAGATATTCCGTTCACCCAGGTTCAGATAAAATGTATTTGGATCTTAAGAAACTGTACTGGTGGCCTAACATGAAAGCAGAAATTGCTACCTTCGTAAGTAAATGCCTTACTTGCGCTAAGGTTAAGGTCGAGTATCAGAAACAGTCAGGATTACTACAACAACCGGAGATACCAGAATGGAAATGGGAGCGGATTACTATGGACTTCATAACCAAGTTACCCAAGACGACGAGTGGACTCGACACCATATGGGTCATCGTCGACAGATGAACCAAATCTGCACATTTCCTACCCATCAAGGAGACTGACAAAATGGAAAAGCTTACAAGAACTTACTTAAGGGAAGTAGTGCGACTGCATGGTGTTCCGATATCCATTATCTCCGATAGAGATAGTAGATTCACTTCAAGATTCTAGCAGTCACTACAAAGTTCCCCGGGGACTAGGCTAGACATGAGTACAACCTACCACCCACAAACAGACGGGCAAAGTGAAAGAGCGATACAAACTTTAGAAGATATGCTAAGAGCCTGTGTGATTGACTTTGGAAGGGCATGGGATATCCATTTACCCCTTGTCGAATTTTCATACAACAATAGTTATCATACAAGCATAAAGGCTGCTCCGTTTGAAGCCCTCTATGGTCGAAAGTGCAGATCCCCTCTGTGCTGGACTGAAGTTGGCGATACCCAGTTAGCTAGAGGAAGAGTTCCTGAAAGCACTCTCATCGGTCCGGAAATCATACGGGAAACGACAGAGAAGATCGTTCAGATTCGTGAACGATTGAAAGCCTCTAAAGACCGACAGAAAAGCTACGCTGACCAAAGGAGGAAACCTTTGGAATTCCAGGTAGGAGACCACGTTTTATTAAAGGTCTCACCGTGGAAGGGTTTAATACGCTTTGGAAAGCATGGGAAACTAAATCCAAGATACATAGGGCCTTTCGAGATTCTTGCCAGAATCGGCCCTGTGGCTTACAAGCTTAACCTACCGCGTGAACTTAGTAACATACATCCAACCTTCCACGTCTCGAACTTGAAAAAGTGTCTATCCGATGAGACTCTTGTTATTCCACTCGACGAGATCGAGATCAACGAGAGCCTTAACTTTTTGGAAGAACCGGTAGAAATCATGGACCGAGAGGTCAAGCAAACAAAAAAAAGTCGCATACCCATCGTGAAGGTTCGCTAGAACGCCAAGCGGGGACCTGAATTCACATGGGAACGCGAAGATCAGATGAAACAAAAGTACCCTCATATTTTTCATGTTCACTAGTATCTTTACTACTTTAAATTTAGGGACGAAATTCCCTCTAACGGGGGGATGATGTGACAACCCGATATTTCAACTCTTTGTAATGGCCTAATAAATCAAGTATTGTAACCACTTTTGAGTTAAAGAAATTAACTTTGATAATAAAATGTCCAAAAAGTTTCTATTTAACTACCTACTATGTTTAATATCATTAAACCGGGATCGTACGTAAAAAGAATGTCCAAATCCGGCTTCGTATATTGAAGTTAAGATTTTTCCAAGTTCGGCTTAGCAGCAGACAGCTAAAAACTCGAATCGGAGATCGAGCGACTTTTGTCCGGAATGACCTAAATGAGAATCGAAGGTCTCGACAATGGTATTTCAGCGGTGAAAAGTCTGGCAAAAACCAACGTCAGATAAAGAAGTTTTGAATTTTTAAAGAAATTCCTTAATCACGTCATTTTATAAATAAATAATAAAAATAATTTCGGAATTTGCCAACGGAGTCTAAACGAAAGTTGTAGAGCGTAGTCTCACCTACGCGTGGATATAAAGACCATCGAAAACGGAGTTCGTATGAAGAAGATATGATTTTTTGAAGTTTATTAAATAATTTATATATAAATTTAATTCAAAATCCGGTAATATCCGAAGGAGGAGTCAGCGTCCTCATCCGAGTTACGCACCGCGTAACCTCGTATGCCCCGCGTACGCGAGGGCCTTGGTCTCGGTCCGTCCATGTCGCCCCTATGCGAAGCTATCCCCTTTCCGTCCCATCCGAAGCCGAGGCAGTCGAGGACTCGGTCATGCATGACGTACGAGTATGCGCTGCGTACGAGCGTACGCCCCGCGTACCGAGGCGGTTCAGCCCTCTATAAATAGAAATGCGAGGGTTCCCGGAAATTTTGCTCATTCTCTCTCTACTTTCTTGCGTTTTGCCTCGTTTTCCGTGCCCGCACTACCCCGAAGCTCTGGTCTTTTTGCTCAAGTCCCGAGGGTCGATTTTACTCCCGAGATTTCCGAGAATCCCGAGAAAAATCCGTTTCCCAAGACGAAACTCTGTCCGGTTTTCCATCTCGCTATCTTCAAACTTTCAAGTGAGTTCATTCCCCTTAATTAACCCTTTTTAAATATTTTAAATGCTTTTATATGCTTTCTAGGGGGGGGGGGAATTACAAGTAAAACACACGACTACTATCGGGTGTTATATATAAAGATTTTTATACACTTTTATTAAGTAGAATCATATGTGATTTATAAACTTTATAGGGAACTCTCGTATACAAAATATATTACAATAGAATCCTATCTTTAAAAATATAAATTGTTGTAATGCATGAATAAACTAAACATTTTCTTAGATTATATGTATACTTGCCTACCTTAGGCTCTACAAAAATCTATCCAGTTATAAAATGTGATTCCTTTTCTAGGCTTCTTCTAAACAAACAAGTCACACTTTTAGAAAACTATAATAAGTATATTTTTACGAGGATATTGCTAACTTTTACATACTAGAAACATGATTTTCAAGAAGTCACTTTCATATACAAGAACAAACGAACATTTTAACACATAAATCTGTTTTTATACCATGGTTTTGTGAGACATAAACTTCACGTACGTTCGAGTACACATTTCAAGTCCTGTATTATATACCAGAATCCCTTGGAGGGGGAGCATGGTGTTTGTGTATAGATCTATACGGGCTTGACAACCCGCGCCCTGACTGTTAGCTACAGTCCACCATTTGAGGTGACAAACGTCATAACATTCCAACGCCTGAAGAACGTTGTGTATAGGCATTCCGAGTCAATAGTATGGTTATAAAACTCACATGGGGTATTCAAAATGCATTGATTTACAAGGTTTTCAAACACATTGGTTATTTTACACTTACTTACATTTTAGAAACCAACATTGGTCTTGTGAGAAGGCTACTTTTATACTAGTAGAAAATATAGGATTTTCTAAACACAACATAACCAAGGACCAAAACTTTTCATTTCATACAAACATTGTCATTTAAATACTTATGAAACTCACCAGCTTAAATGTTGATCTACTCTTTCAAAATTACTTGTATGTTCAGGGAATCAGTAATTTCAGGTATCATTATGCTTTTGATGAAGGGATGCTGCGGCGCCAGTTTAATCTCATATTTTGACATCATATTGTAATTGGTTTTGAACATGTAACTTTTTGACAAATGTAAACTTTCAATTATATATATGATGGTTGTATTGCTTTCTTTACTATGTATTCAATTGTTACGTTACCACATGAAGTCATCCGCCCCCGAACGTTTCCGCCGTTCAGGTTTGGGGGTGTGACAGTTTGCCACCTAGCACAGTATCCGACACCTCAATCCAATCCACTCACCACAAGTGAGTTCATACCCCTTTAATTAACCTTTGAAATACTTTTAAATGTTTCAAATGCTTTTATGGGGGGGGGGGGAATACAAGTTAAATACTTATAGTTATTACATCAATCACATGTGATTAATAACTATAAATCCAATGATTTTATCACTGTTCAAACTGTTTATCAAACTGCTTTACTTCCAAATGTTTTACAAACTCTTTTCTTACCAAATACTTTTATTTAAACTTTGTTATACTTCTTATAAATTGCATGCCCATATATGTGCATATATATAAGAAATGTTTAAAGGGCTTAGGAAGGCCATCCGCCCTATTTCCTTTTTCTCGATTTGGATGTGGTCTGGTGGGATGTCGGTTAGTCGTCCGAGGGTCGTTTCAATATTAATTATATATCATATGTACATATATAGACATAAAAGTACTCCTTTATTCATGTGTATCAGTACATCATTAGTAAGTTACCATCGGGGTAACACAGAATCACACTTATACTATTGCTAGATCAATGAGTCAGTTCATTTATGAGTCAATACTTATTACTATGAGAACATATACATTACATTACCAAGAGTACATATACAACTATACTAGAAAGAGAACATATACAATTATACTAGAAAGAGAACGTATACAACTATACTAGGAAGAGAACATATACAACGATACTAGAACAAGTAACATTACATTACATTACATGAATACGTTAACAATTGTGATCCACTGTATCGGAGCATGCCTTAAATGTCATGGCCCGAGTTGTAGCCAGAGTCTCTTGAAGGGAGAGCGTGAGTTTGCGTATAGATCTATACTGGATTGACTATCCTACACCTTGCTGCTAGCTACAGCCGGACCTGCAGGTCTGCGGGTGCCAAACGTCATTCCGTTTTACGACCATTCATTTGTCGTTGTTTATCCAGTCGATAGTATGGTACAATTAATCACATGATACCTTAATATAAATCCGGTTTAAGGTAGTTAGTACAACAGTAGTTCCTATAATACAACACTACAGTACTACAATAATTTACCCATTTCATATATTTAGTGAGTATTTCACTTAAACATTAAGGTACAAACTATATTTTGTTAATGATAGTTACACTTGGGAAATTACACACTTTTACAACAAACGAACATACAAAACAGTTAAGCCTTGGTAGAAAATATAGGTTTTTCTGAGAGATTCAAACTTTTACAAACATTTACATATATTTTACAAACTCACACTTGCGACATGTTCAAACGTTTTGATAACAAACATTGACACTAAAATACTTATGAACTCACCAGCTTAATGCTGATAAACTCTTTCAAAATAACTTGTATTCTCAGGTCATCAGTAGACAGGTACCGAGGCCAACTTTTGAGAAGATGGAGCGCATCCAAGACTCATCTTATTATTTTGATTTACATTATATTTTTGGTGTCTATAACTGTACAGAACACGCTTGTATTAAAATTATATATTTAATGCAATGGATGATGTTGTTTGCTTGTTTACTTTTACTGTGTTGTGATACTCTACATGACGTCCTCCGCCCCGGAACGTTTCCGCCGTTCTCGGTTTTGGGGTGTGACAGATTCGTATCAGAGCATTGTTTATAGTGAATTAAGTATATCAACCCATAAAAGATATACTAAACTATAAACCCGTTAGGGATTAAAGCACTCTGACCATGAGTCTATACTTTAAATATTAAAATATTTAATTAAGTATACGAGTCTGCATTCATACTAAAATCAGTGTCACAATGACAAGAACAAAAGTATTATGATTGTTAAATATCACAAGTGAGCTCGGGGATGTATGGTCAGTCCTGGGAATGGCATAGCCTGATCAACTATTTTGGTCCAAGGAGTGATTAGCATATGCCCTAGAATGGTTGTGATATGTTAACAAGTCTAAAAACTTACCAACGATACCACAAGAAGATCACTAGAACCTAAACTTAAAATACTATAGGTGTATTTTATACTACTAGCTACATATATACTATATTCTTATACCTCTCTTCTCGCGTAGATTTAAATGGCTGGATTCCATCACGGCGACCCGTATTTTCCAAATGAAGGCAATGTCGGGTGGATCGAAGAAGAGCCCGAAGATGAGCATCCAATCCCTTTGGATGATCACCTCGCAGAAGGCTTTTCTGATGGATCCGACTCCGAACCTGAAGTCAACAACCTACCACTAGTGGGTCAAGCCCCGAACAACAACCCTCGAACAGCTTTTCCAGGTCTTACACCCTTGTGGGCAACCAAATTGAATCGATGGAGTGACGAACAGGGTCAACCCTTACCATACTTTGGGGACCGAAGCTTTTACAACGTCAGTGAAGGTGGTTCTGCTGACCGAGCTCTGCCCGTCATTATCCGCAGAATAGCTCGTAATGTTGAGCAAGGTCGAGCAGCGATTGACCGGGTCATGGAGATTGATGCCAACTCTGGTGTCAACACAGTCCGCATCCGCCGTCTTGAAGAAGACATGGAACGGACCCGTAGAACCAATGAAACCCTGCAGCAACAGCTAGCTGCCTCCCGAGCTGAAGTACTAGAACTTCGAGCCCGTCAGAGGGCTCAGGAGCGACACCTTCAGGAGGTGTTTCATCAAGTTGCAGACCTCAAGGTTCGCCCGAGGATTTCCCATCGCCGTTAGAAGATGTCTAGTACATCTCTGTCCTTTGGTTAAGGAATAGCCTTTAACATCTGTGCTCTAAGTAGCACTTGTCTATAAAATATTCCTAACTTTCAGTACTCTAATTAGGAATCTAAGAACTGTCAAACTTGTCCATATGGTATGATGTAAGACCTACTGTTAGGTCGATTTTCCGTGAACTTGTTACATCGGTAATACCAGTATTATTGACGTCTATCTAATCTGTGGGAAAAATCTGTACACTTGTGTTTTCCTACTAATATTCTTTGTTGTGATCTCAAACACTCATTCAATTGTTGGGCTATGGTTACTTAGTCCATGTGTCGCTCTCACCCTACTTACAAATTGATTCTTACCACTTTGCTTATCTTTATAAACTAATAGCTGAAAGATGCCTCCGCGAAGGTCAACAAGGCGAAACCTTGCACCACCTCTACCTCCTCCGCCTCCGGTCATTGACACCGCAACCCTGAATGCTGTCGTAGCCGCAGCAGTGGCCATCGCCATGGCTCAGTATCACTCTTCTGATGCCAGCAGAGGTGGAACCCCTGTTGAATCAACTCCGGTTGAAACCCCTATGCACTCGAGAGAGTGCTCCTACAAGGATTTCACCAACTGTAAGCCGAAGTCCTTCCATGGAACCGGCGGAGTCATTGCCCTCTCGCAATGGTTCGAGAAGACTGAATCAGTCTTCAAAATCTGTTCATGCCCTGCTGCGAGCAAAGTCAAATATGCCGCATGCACCTTTGAAGGAAAGGCCCTGACATGGTAGAACGGCCACGTTAAAGCTCTAACCCTCGTCGTAGCCAATGACATGGGCTGGGAAACGATGAAAGACCTCATGATTGAGGAATACTGTCCGAGGGGCGAAATCCAGAAATTGGAGCAGGAGCTTTGGAGCCTGACCATGAAGGGCACCAACGTGGTCGCTTATACCGCCAGATTCAGCAAAGTGGTGGCCCTCTACCCCAATATGGTTCCCACTGAAGGGAAAAAGATCGAAAGGTACATATGGGGGCTAGTGCCTCCGTACCAGGGGAATGTCCTATCATCAAACCCCGCTACCTTCGACAGTGCCAAGCGACTGGCACAGCGACTCATTGACCATGGAGTCAAAACCCCTGCAACAACAACCACCCTAGCCATCCCGGAACTCTCCAAACCCGCTGACACTAAGCGAAAGTTCTGGGAAGACAAGAAGAAACAGCGAGCTGCTAAAAAACAGCAAGTTGTGGCTGTGCATGCCGCAATAACCCCTGCTGCTGCTACTGCTCCGGTGAGGCAGTATGCTGGAAGTTTGCCTAAGTGCAACAAATGCAACTTCCACCACAACGGCCCCTGCCATGAAATGCAGTGCTCTAACTGCAACAGAAAAGGACACACCGTCCGTTTCTGTAAATCCCCGGCGAGGCCGATCACCCAAGTCCCCGGCTCTGGCGCAAGCCCAGCCTGCTATGGATGTGGCGAAGCAGGCCACTATAAGAAGGGCAGACCCAAAACAAAGAATGCTGGAGGAGCAGGGAGGGTACTAGCAATAGGCCATGGGGAAGCAATTGCTGACCCGACAGTGGTGACTGGTACGTTCCTCCTAGATAACTCCTATGCATGCATTCTATTCGATAGTGGAGCGGAGCGAAGCTTCGTGAACCATAAATTTGCTCGCATGCTTAAGCAACAACCGCACACACTTAAGGAAAAATTCACAGTAGAAATGGCAAATGGAAAAACTGAAAGTACGAATAGCATATACTTAGGTTGTACCCTAACTCTAGATAACCATTCATTCCCAATCGACCTTATGTCGGTCTCAATAAAAAGCTTCGACGTTATCATTGGCATGGATTGGTTAAGTCTTCATCGCGTCGACATCATGTGCTTCGAGAAAGCAGTCCGTCTAAACCTTCCGTCTAACGAAACTCTTATCGTCTACGGTGACAAACCCGGTGCGAGTCTTCATATTATATCAAGTATTCAAGCACAGAAGTATCTGCGTATAGAATACCATGCATTCCTTGCTCACGTCGTCGATACGAGCCTAGAAGCAAAAGAACTAAAGAACATTCTGGTAGTGAGTGACTTCCCCGACATTTTCCCAGAAGAGCTACCAGGATTACCTCCGCAACGACAGGTCGAGTTCAGAATCGACTTAATTCTAGGAGCTACCCCAGTAGCCAAGTCGCCCTACCGATTAGCACCAACTGAGATGCAGGAACTATCCGGTCAACTTAACGAACTGCTCAGCAAGGGCTTCATAAGACCAAGCTTTTCACCTTGGGGAGCACCAGTCTTGTTTGTTAAGAAGAAAGACGAATCATTCTGTATGTGTATCGACTACAGAGAACTCAACAAATTGACGGTCAAAAATCGTTACCCTCTACCTCGCATAGACGACCTATTTGACCAACTGCAAGGGGCGAACTACTTCTCCAAAATTGATCTCAGATCCGGATATCACCAGTTACGAGTGCTAGAGGAGGATGTCCAGAAGACAGCCTTCCGAACTCGTTACGGACACTACGAGTTCGTGGTGATGCCATTTGGATTGACCAATGCGCCCGCAGTTTTCATGGATCTGATGAACAGAGTATGCCGACCTTACTTAGATCAGTTCGTCATCGTTTTCATTGACGACATGCTGATCTACTCCCGCAGTAAGGAAGAGCATGGCGATCACCTGCGACAAGTTCTAGGAACTTTACGAACGGAAAAACTCTAGGCGAAGTTCTCGAAATGTGAATTTTGGATCCGAAGAGTCGAATTCTTAGGACACGTGGTAAGCGAAGAGGGAATCCACGTGGACCCATCCAAAATTAAAGCCATTGAGAACTGGTCAGCACCGAAGACGCCACAGAAATTCGTCAATTTCTAGGCCTCGCTGGCTACTACCGCAGGTTCATACAGAACTTCTCCCGAATTGCGAAACCTCTTACAACACTGAACCAGAAAGGCGTGGCCTTCGACTGGGAAGAGAAACAGGAGAGAGCGTTCCAAACGCTCAAGCGAGCCTTATGCACCTCACCAATACTATCCCTCCTCGAAAGGATAGAAGACTTCGTAGTCTATTGCGATGCATCGAATCAAGGGCTCGGGTGTGTTCTGATGCAGCGAGGTAAGGTCATCGCCTACGCCTCGAGACAGTTGAAGACACACGAAGTTAACTACACGACCCACGATGTCGAACTAGGAGCAGTGGTGTTTGCTCTGAAGATCTGGAGACATTACTTGTACGGAACGAAAAGCACTATCTTTACCGACCACAAGAGTTTACAACACATATTCGACCAGAAAGAGCTGAACATGAGACAACGACGGTGGGTCGAGCTACTCAGTGACTACGAATGCGGAATTTGTTATCATCCGGGTAAAGCCAACGTAGTAGCAGACGCCCTAAGTCGGAAGGAATATTCTGGTAGAAGAGTCAAGTCGTTGATAATGACTATCCATTCCCACTTGTCTACGCAAATTCAGGCGGCCCAGTTTGAAGCTATGAAACCTGAAAACATGGCAAGTGAATCCCTAAGAGGAATGGATAAAAATTTAGAAGCCAAGGGTGGCGGAGCCTTATACTTCATGGACCGGATCTGGACCCCGAAACACGGTGGTTTCCAATAATTGGTCATGACCGAGGCGCACAACACTCGGTATTCCGTCCAACCAGGTTCAGATAAGATGCATCTGGATCTTAAAAAGCTATACTGGTGGCCTAATATGAAAGTAGAGATTGCTACCTTTGTAAGTAAATGCCTTACTTGCGTAAAGGTCAAGGTCAAATACCAGAAGCCCTCCGGTCTACTACAACAAACAGAGATCCCAGAATGGAAGTGGGAGCGGATCACTATGGATTTCATAACCAAGTTGGCCAAGACAATGGGTAGACTTGATACCATATGGGTCATCGTCGATAGATTGACCAAGTCTGCACACTTCCTACCTATCAAAGAAACTGACAAGATGGAGAAGCTTACAAGAACATACATTAGGGAGATTATACGAATACATGGTGTACCTATATCCATTATCTCCGATAGAGATAGTAGGTTCACCTCCAGATTCTGGCAATCGCTACAACACTCCCTAGGAACAAGGTTGGACATGAGCACAACCTACCATCCACGGACCGACGGACAAAGTGAGAGAACAATCCAGACCTTAGAAGATATGTTGCGTGCTTGTGTAATTGACTTTGGAAAAGCTTGGGATACCCATTTACCCCTCGTCGAATTTTCCTACAACAACAGTTATCACACGAGCATAAAGGCAGCAACGTTTGAGGCCCTCTATGGCCGAAAGTGCAGATCCCCTCTGTGCTGGGCTGAGGTGGGTGATACCCAGTTAGCTAAGGGACGAGTTCCCGAAAGCACACTCACGGGTCTGGAGATCATTCGGGAAACGACAGAGAAGATTGTTCAAATTCGTGAATGATTGAAAGCCTCTAGAGACCGACGGAAGAGCTACGCTGATAAGCGAAGGAAACCTTTGGAATTCCAGGTGGGAGACCGATTCCTTCTCAAAGTCTCACCCTGGAAGGGCTTGATACGATTCGGTAAGTGTGGGAAGCTTAATCCGAGATATATAGGACCCTTCGAGATCCTCGCAAGGATCGGCCCCGTGGCTTACAAACTCAACCTACCCGACGAACTTCGTAATGTACATTCTACATTCCACGTGTCTAACTTGAAAAAGTGTCTGTCCGACGAGACTCTTGTAATCCCACTCGACGAAATCGAGATCAACGAGAGCCTCAACTTCGTGGAAGAACCAGCAGAGATCATGGACCGTGAGGTCAAGCAGACGAAGCAAAGCCATATCCCGATCGTGAAGGTTCGCTGGAACGCCAAGCGAGGACCGGAATTCACTTGGGAATGCGAGGATCATATGAAACTAAAATACCCTCAGCTTTTCGCCTAGTTATTTGTAACTTCTTAATTGCTTAAATTCTAATTTCGGGACGAAATTCCTTCTAACGGGGGATGATGTGACAACCCGAAATTTCCATTTTGTACGAACATTATCAATTCAATAGAAGCTAGACCAGTTACAGTGAATTTCTGACTTTTCCGAGTAAGTTTGAGTATTTCAGGGTTTACATTTAAGGAGATATCAGGAGAGTGGATGCACTAGGGTTTTCTGCAACACTGTTATTCCAACGCTCTGTTACATTAGAAATCATTTCGAGAATAAAAATATTTTCTACCAAAAATATCTCAGGACTATAAATAGAATTCTGAACCAAATTTATTCATTATTCGCATTTCCAACTAGAGTAAAGCCATTTTCTCTCTCACGGATCTTCGGGTTTTCATCCCAAATCGTGAGTACACTTCTCTAGTTGTTTTATAATGCTTATTATATGCTTAATAACATAGATTACATAACAAATCTGTGAGATTCGGGAGTTTACCGCCCAAGAACGTTCTTGGAGAGTAAACTCCAAAATGAGGCTTAAATGCTACCTAGTCCCATCTCCTTGTTAAGTAACTAGATTAGGCTTGTATGTATGTATATTTGAGACTAGAAAACAATCAAAAACACCAAGCTTTGGGTGTTCACGGCCCAAGAACTTCTTGGACCGTGAACTCCAAATTCAAGGGCCAAAAGGTGCCCTAAATACTCCTAAAGCCTTGGACATTAACCCCCATTTAATCCTAGCTAAATTTTGGACTTTAAAAACATCAAAGACACCTTCAAAAGGGAGTTTACGGCCCTATTATTGTGCTTGGGCCGCGAACATAAATCAAGGGCACAAAAGTGTGCCTAGGACCTTCATTAGCTTAAAACAATTACCTAGAACATATCCTATGTGAGTAAGAGACTTGAAAGCACAAAAATACCCATCTCATGAGAGTTTACGGTTGTAACATCCAAAAGAAATTGTCTTTGGGCCGAAAACTCCTAAAAGGAGTGTATTAATGCCCTAAACTACCCAAAGGATTAAACCACCAAGTAAGACTTATTCTAGAAATCAAATAACACTTCAAAACACCAAGTACCACCAAGTTGGGAGTTCACGGCCGTAAAATCAAGGGTTTACGACCGTAAACTCCTTGTGTGGAGTTTACTGAGTGGTAAACACATATATAAGGCCCTTTGGAGCTTTAAACCCCTTTAGCCTTGTCCCACAACGACTTAAATGCAACCATTAGGACTTATAACACTTATACAAAGTGTTTACATGTTCTAGAGTGTCCCAACTAAATTTATTAGTTATTATTTGGCTAATTAGTTATATATATGCTCTTTATATGATAACTAGGCTCGTGCGTGTGAACAAGCCTCCGTTTGCCACCTAGCACAGTATCCGACACCTCAATCCAATCCACTCACCACAAGTGAGTTCATACCCCTTTAATTAACCTTTGAAATACTTTTAAATGTTTTAAATGCTTTTATGGGGGGGGGGAATACAAGTTAAATACTTATAGTTATTACATCGATCACATGTGATTAATAACTATAAATCCAATGATTTTATCACTGTTCAAACTGTTTATCAAACTGCTTTACTTCCAAATGTTTTACAAACTCTTTTCTTACCAAATACTTTTATTTAAACTTTGTTATACTTCTTATAAATTGCATGCCCATATATGTGCATATATATAAGAAATGTTTAAAGGGCTTAGGAAGGCCATCCGCCCTATTTCCTTTTTCTCGATTTGGATGTGGTCTGGTGGGATGTCGGTTAGTCGTCCGAGGGTCGTTTCAATATTAATTATATATCATATGTACATATATAGACATAAAAGTACTCCTTTATTCATGTGTATCAGTACATCATTAGTAAGTTACCATCGGGGTAACACAGAATCACACTTATACTATTGCTAGATCAATGAGTCAGTTCATTTATGAGTCAATACTTATTACTATGAGAACATATACATTACATTACCAAGAGTACATATACAACTATACTAGAAAGAGAACATATACAATTATACTAGAAAGAGAACGTATACAACTATACTAGGAAGAGAACATATACAACGATACTAGAACAAGTAACATTACATTACATTACATGAATACGTTAACAATTGTGATCCACTGTATCGGAGCATGCCTTAAATGTCATGGCCCGAGTTGTAGCCAGAGTCTCTTGAAGGGAGAGCGTGAGTTTGCGTATAGATCTATACTGGATTGACTATCCTACACCTTGCTGCTAGCTACAGCCGGACCTGCAGGTCTGCGGGTGCCAAACGTCATTCCGTTTTACGACCATTCATTTGTCGTTGTTTATCCAGTCGATAGTATGGTACAATTAATCACATGATACCTTAATATAAATCCGGTTTAAGGTAGTTAGTACAACAGTAGTTCCTATAATACAACACTACAGTACTACAATAATTTACCCATTTCATATATTTAGTGAGTATTTCACTTAAACATTAAGGTACAAACTATATTTTGTTAATGATAGTTACACTTGGGAAATTACACACTTTTACAACAAACGAACATACAAAACAGTTAAGCCTTGGTAGAAGGCTACTTTAATAGAAAATATAGGTTTTTCTGAGAGACTCAAACTTTTACAAACACTTACAAACATTTACATATATTTTACAAACTCACACTTGCGACATGTTCAAACGTTTTGATAACAAACATTGACACTAAAATACTTATGAACTCACCAGCTTAATGCTGATAAACTCTTTCAAAATAACTTGTATTCTCAGGTCATCAGTAGACAGGTACCGAGGCCAACTTTTGAGAAGATGGAGCGCATCCAAGACTCATCTTATTATTTTGATTTACATTATATTTTCGGTGTCTTTAACTGTACAGAACACGCTTGTATTAAAATTATATATTTAATGCAATGGATGATGTTGTTTGCTTGTTTACTTTTACTGTGATGTGATACTCTACATGACGTCCTTCGCCCCAGAACGTTTCCGCCGTTCTTGGTTTTGGGGTGTGACATTTAATTTCCCCCCTAAATTTGTGCATAGAGGAGAAAGAACAAAAAAATATGAACAAATTTAAATAAAACAAAAATAAAATACAAAATGTACAAAAAAACTTTAGTCTTCAAAATGAATCATTTTAAGAAAACTGACAAGCACATCAAAACGAGTTTTTCCAAAAGGTTTTGTAAACAAATCGGCCACATTATTATCAATGTGTATTTGTTCTAAATGAATGAGTTTACGCTCAAAAGAGTCTCGTATAAAATGAACTTTAATTTCTATGTTCTTGGTTTAAGAATGTTGAACTGGATTTTTAACAATTTGAATAGCAGCATCATTATCACAGAAGATAGGAGTGTGAAGAAAATTTCAACCATAATCTTGCAGTTGATATTGCATCTAAATGACCTGAGAACAGCAAGCAGATGCAACAACGTATTCAACCTCGGCTATTGAAGTGGACACAATTTGTTGTTTCTTGCACTGCCACAAGATCAGTCTGTCTCCCAAAAATTAACTACCAGCAATTGTAGATTTCATGTCAATGTCACAACCTCCATAGTTGTTGTCAGTAAAAGCATAAAGATCACATTAACGATTTTTAGGATACCAGAGACCCAATTAAGGTCACCCTTTAAGGTACCTAAAAATTCATTTGATAGCAATTAAATGAGAAAGCTTAGGATTAGCCTGATGGTGCACGCACTGACAGGCTGCAAAGAGTATATCTGGTCTGCTAGCGGACATATACATCAGAGACCCGATCATGGATCGATATAGAGTTTTATCAATCGATTCTCCATCCGGATCTGATTTCTACAGTGGTCGTTCAGCCATGGGAGTAAAAGCAATTTTAGCATCCTTGAACCCGAATTTCTCCAACATGTCATCAACATATTTTCCTTGATGCAGTAGAATACCAGAAGAATCCTGACGCACTTACAATCCTAGAAACATCGTCATGTTGCCTAGAGAACTTATCTCAAACCTCATCTTCATGACCTTTTCAAAATCTTTGCATAATTCATCATTTGTTGACCCAAAAACGATATCATCCGCATAGATTTGGACAACAATAAGGTCCTCCTTCACTCTTTTGATGAACAATGTCTGATCGATCGTGACTATTGTGTTCCCATGAGTTAAAAGATGCTTTGTTAAAGTGGCATACCAAGCTCGAGGGGCTTAATGAAGACCATAAAGTGCCTTGTCAAGCTTATACACATGATTTGGAAATTTTGAGTTGACAAAACCTGGTGGTTGATCAACATACATTTACTCCTTTACTTCTCTGTACAAGAAGGCAGTTTTAACATCCATTTGATATACAATAAAACCCATGTAGGATGCATATGCTAAGAAGATACGAATTGCTTCCAGTCGAGCCATGAGAGCATATACCTCTGTGTAATCAAGACCTTCTATTTTACTGAAACCACGAACAACTAAACGCGCCTTGTTTCGCACAATCACCCCGCTGCCATCTTTCTTGTTGCTAAAAACCCATCTTGTGTCAAGGGACTTCCTTCCTTCAGGAAGTTCTACCAGTTGCCAAACCTTCAGCTTCTCAAATTGATTCAGCTCTTCATACATTGCATCCACCCAACTTGGTTTATTAAGATCCATCTCAATGTTCTTTGGCTCGATTTGGGATATGAAGCACAAATATAGAATTTCGTTAACATATCCACTATGGATTATGGTTTTGACTCCATCTGCCAGGGAACCTATACCATTTTCGATGGGATGGTTGCGCCGAACCCTTGAAGAAATTTCATGATCCACCGCTTGTGAAGAGACTGGAAGATTTGTGATGTTCTCTATCCTGCCTGTGGCTGAATCACTTCTATCAGATGATTGGAAGTCATATGAAGTACTTGCCACATACTCATCAGGAATTCTCTCAGGAAGGTGAAAATCCATAAAAGTAGGATCAAAAGTTTCTGTAGAGTCAGAGGTGACATTTTCAGTAAAGGCGATATATTCTTCCAGAACCGATGAATTGTCAGCCTTTTCTGGAGATTCAGCAGGTGTATCATTATTTACTGGTATAGGATCCGGAGTCCCATCATTCAAGCTTGTATTTTCATCCTGCAATATCAATGGCTTGATGGGCTCAGCAATGATCACTTTGCATTGTAGAAAGAGAAGTGTTGTATGAGTCCATTGTAAACCGAAAAAGTATATATGACTAACCGAAAACAACTAGGTTTGACCGAGCAGTCGAAAGTCAAAATTGTTGACCAAATTTCCGTTGACTAAAATCGTTGACCGAGTCATTGAACTGAAAACCCTGTTTGACCGAGATCGTTGACCAAACACAAAGTTTGACCGAAAACTAGACAATTGACCTAGTTGTAGACCGAGAACATTAGTAGCCGTTGAAATCACTAAAACCTAACCGACAACTTGAGGATAACCACCGAAAACGTCTAGACTTAATCAAAAAATTCCTAAAAATACTGAAAACACGAAATTTGTATCTTAACAAAACTAATTTTGATCAAAGTCTCCAATAAAGTGAAGAACACGAAGAACAGCAGCAACAATTTTTCGTCAAAAAGGACTTAAAAACACCAAAAATACCAAAACAAATCTAAGAAACATTTAATGTTTAGGCCAATTCGATTGATACCAATCCTTGCTCTGATACCAATTGTAAAACCCGAACTTAAGTATCAATCAAAGTCACTAGAATTGGTGCGAAATCTCGATTTAATGATTTATGCAAAACAGTTATATCGAACTAAGAACACAGTTAACGAATCTTCAATGCACACTATATTGAATAATAGTCTAGTACATAAGATTCTTAATTACTCTCGGTTTTCTCTATCTCTCTAAAACTCGATCTTAGCTTCTTAGAATCACCAACCCTTTACACGGCTAAAAACAATACTATATATACCTAGACCAAATTACAAAGGCTCGGCCCCAAACCCAACCGAAATACTCATTAAGCCCACCGAAATCACATGGTGATTTCGGTCCAAATACCACCGAAAACATGGTGTTTTTGGTCCTAGACCGAGAACTCTAAAAGTCATCAAAAGTAAAGTATAAACCATAAATCATGTCCTAACAGGCGGTCCAGGCAGACTGTAGGCTTATGTGTGCATGTGTTGTATGTGTATTGTTGTGTGGGGTATTTTGAGGTAACTTACTAAGCTTTGGCTTATAGTTATGGATTTAAATGTTTTCAAGTACTTCATATGATCGGGGCAAGGTGAAGGCATGAACATACACATCATCCTGCGGATTTATGTTTTAGGAGATGATTTTGATACTTTGATTTCGATTGTTTTGTCTTGGAAACATTTTTGTATTATTCTATGCGTTTCATGAAAATGTCTTTTAAAAAAATGAAAAAATTTATCGTGGTTTTTGGGACGTTACAAGTTGGTATCATAGCCCTGGTTTGAGGGATTTTGATGAACACTTGTGTGATTCCAGACTCAAACTATGGATCTACAAAAGTTTTTTCATAAATAATTTCTAAATAACTAAAAAAGAGGATGTGATGTGTACAATCTGTCGGGGCTTAAGGAAAAAGTTATTCTGCTAGATACCGACACTTATTATATGTGTATTGGTGATATGTTAGAAATGCATGCTAGTTTGTTGGAAAGGTTTCTTCAAAAATTGCATGATAGGATATGGAATTCCTTAATATGTTATATGAAACTTACATTATTACTATAGTGGTTTTGTGTATGCGTCATGATTATACATAAATAAAATCGTATAGCCTAAGAATGCTTCATTTAGCCTTATTTCATGTTTCATGTCTGGTTGTGGGCTTAGGGTAGAATCAATTATTCGGCTGTCTATCGAATCCAAAGTTATATATGATTAGCATACACAAGGAGACTGTAGAGTTAGTGGAGGTTTCATGAGTTGAATGTGGTTGTTAGTGACCCAGTAAAAGTAAGGAACGGATAACTATTCTTTAGAGAGTGCATATGGGATGTATGTGTGTCCTAGTTGTACGGAGCCTAGTGGCTAGGAAATTCATGGAGATCCTCCGAGACAAATATGGGTATATGTGGAAGGTAGTATGGGCATGTACTACTGGAAGCATAAGACTCGTACACGTATCAAGGAAGTCACGAGTTTCGAGGAATAAGTGATCGAGTAGTGATGAGTTAAGTATAATGAGATTTTTTGATGTGTTCCACTTTATTTTTCAGCGTGGTGACTATGAGAGGTTCAAGATCAGGTGATGATGGCCCGGAGAGGCTATGTTTGGGTGATGATGAGATTCGTGAGTTAATAACTACTTAGGTGACTGTGGCAGTCATGGAGGTGACCACAGAGGTGTCTGATGGGTTTTGATCATAACTACATTATTATGTGTTCATGCAACCCTAATTGCTTTGGATCTAATTTTTTCTATAGTTATACATGCAAATAGAAATTCCAAAGCAACAAACCTAAGACTAGCATACAGCTTTCGATATTTATATGAAAACTAGGGTTAGAACGTTATCTTGCTTGTTATCTCGTAATAACAAGTATTCCTTGGATGATCTTGACTCTTGAAAGCTCTAGTGCCTCAAGTGTTGCACCTCTAATGGAGTCACAAACACCAACAACAAAGGATGAGTGAGTGAGAGAGAGAGAGAGAGAGGGTTGAACACTATGAAAATTGGCTAGGGTTTCTCTTGGAAGCTTAGGGCTGAAAATCACATGCCAAGGGGGTCTTTATATAGCTAAGGTTGCTAGGGTTTTCAAGTGGAAACCCTAATTTGATTGCTTAGGCCTTAAGCAGTCCATGGACCTCCTATCTAGAAGCCTTGGACGAAATCCTATAGGGACTCCTATAGATTTCTTCCACTCCCTTCTAAAGGAGTCCATCGGCCCAACTTTGCAACTATCATTGATTTGCAAAACCAGTCCCCGTACTTTCAATCAGTTCCTTTAATCCCAAAATTAATACCAAATTAATTTCCAGTTAAATACTAATTGAATAATATGATTTCTAATTAATATTATTCTTATAATATATTAATAAATCACTTATTAACCTCTTTCTCCAAAAGTAATCATGTCAAGTTGCTATGGTGAAGGTAACCCAAAAGGACCATGCTACTATCAAATCAAGTACATACCAATTATATTTATGGGCTTAGACATATAATCCAACAATCTCCCACGTGGTTAAGTCTAATAACTAAAATTGCAAGTATGACTTTAGAATCTAATTAGCAATCGTAGCTTTCAAAAGCCTCCCGATCAAATCAATGACGCGTCCTTTGCGGATGTAAAAGCTATAATCACAGATCCTGATCCTTTTACTCGTCTTAATCCATAAAGTCACTAACTTGGTGACTTTACTTGGCCCAAACAAGCCCAAACTCCAAAAATGATGCATTACTTCCATGAAGAAGGATAGATCTCATGCATGAACCCATTAAGACATTCAAGATGGAGACTTTACTGCTTATGGGACCTTTTTAGCTCTGAGGGTGGCAACCCTAAGCTCAAAAATGATATTTCATCATAAAGGTCCATACTTGGGACCAAAATGACTCCCAAAACCAAACTACACTAGATCTAAGTATTCTTAGGTAAATATATGAACTTTATACCTCCAAACAGTTCCAAATGATGATGCTATTCCAGATCTATGAGCTCCAACTTCCCAAGTTCTTCCTTGCCAACTTCTTCTTTTCCTCTTCCAAGCTTACACCACCCAAAAAGAGCTTCTTGAAGTCAAAATCACCCAAAGATGAAGAAGTGAGGCGTTTTAGTGTTTCTCTGAGGTTGGAGTGGCTGATAAGGAGGCTAGGTTTATATAGTGGTTAGCCCCAAAATTAGGGTTTATGGTCTCTGGGAGTACGTTGGGCGTACTTCTTGTTAAGGAATGCGGTTTTTACATCCGCAAAACCCTCTGGCTGACACATGTAAACATCATCAGCCAACTTCCCATTAAGGAAGGCAGATTTTACATCCATCTGCCAAATTTTATAATCATGAAATGCAACAATGGCTAACATGACCCTAATAGACTTGATCTTGGCCACTGGTGAGAAGATCTCATCATAGTTAACCCCTGGGGTTTGAGTAAAGCCCTTCACAACCAGGCGTGCCTTGAACGTGTGCACCTTCCCGTCCATGTCGGTCTTCTTCTTGAAGATCCATTTGAACCCAACTATCTTTCGACCTAGTACATTGTCAACCAATTTCCAAACTTGATTGTCATACATGGATTGGATCTCGCTGTCCACTGCCTCTTTCCATTTGGCAGACTCAGAGCCCACCATGGCTTCCTTGTAGATAGAAGTCTCATCCAAATTTACCATTGTACTATCACTGATAAACGTATCACCATCTGTAGTAATATGAAAACCATAAAACTCTGGTGCTAATTTAACTTGAGTGGAACGTCTAAGAGGTAACGACTCATTAATTGATTCAACAAGAATCTCTTCCTCAGGTTGAGCGCTAGTGTTAGAGGTTCCTTCACTTCTTGATTCTTGAATCTCTTCAAGATCAATTGTACTCCCACTGTCCCCTTGGCATATGAGTTCCCTCTCTCTGAAAACTTCTTTCCTTGCTACGAAGACCACGTTATCACTAGGTATGTAGAATAGATATCCAAAGGATTTCTATGTGTAACCGATGAACATACACCGCTCACTTCAAGGTTCAAGCTTTTCGTGAGTCTCTCGTCTTACGAAAGCTTCACAATCACAAACCTTGATATGTGTCAATGAGGGAACCTTACAAGTCCACATCTCGTGAGGTGTTTTGGAAACCTTCTTAGTTGGGACTAGATTAAGGATATGGGCGGTAGTCTCTACGACATACCCCCAGAATGAGATTGGTAGCGAAGCTCGACTCATCAAGGAACGAACCATGTCCTACAAGGTCCGATTACGCCTCTCAGCCACATCATTAAGTTGTGGTGTCCTAGGAGGTGTCATTTGTGAAAGAATTTCACATTCCTTAAGATAGTCGTAGAACTTGATACAAAGATACTCACCACCTCTATCAAATCTGAGCATTTTAATCTTCCTGCCCAATTGATTCTCCACTTCTTTCTTAAACTCTTTGAACTATTCAAAAGTTTCTGACTTGTGCTTGATTAAGTATATATATCCATATCTACTATAATCATCAGCAAAAGTCACATAGAAGCGATTAACATCCCTCGTCGTGGATTTAAAGGGCCCACACAAATCTGTGTGTATGAGATCGAACAATCCCTCACCTCTTTCACAAGTACCAATGAAATGTGATTTAGTCAACCTTCCAACCAAACAAGTTTCGCATGTACCATCTGACTTAAGGTCAAATGAATCCAACACTCCATCCTTTTGGAGTTGGGCTATGCGCTTCTTGTTGACATGTCCAAGACGACAGTGCCACAATCATGCCTTGTCTAAATAATTAGACGAATCAATATGCACTACATTATATCCTAAGTTATCTACAACCATCACAGTTCCATATACACCATTAAAAGAAATTCTTCAAAAATAAAAAGTACCATTATAATAAGCATTTATAAAACCACTTTCATTATTAAATGAATATATAAATCCTTGTCTGTACAAACCATGAAAAGAAATAATATTCCTTGTCGTTTCTGACGAGTAGCAACAATCATTCAAATCTAAATCTAACCCACTACTAAGCACTAAAGAGTAAACTCTGATCTTTGTAACAGGAGACAAATTTCTATTTCCCATTATCAAGTTCATCTTCCTATGCTCCACATCCCTACTTCTTCTTAGCCCCTGCAAATCAAAACAAATGTGAAAACCACATCCTGTATCAAGGACCCAAGAACTAGCATGTGATGAGTTATTAGATAGAATAATATAAATACCTACAAAGGTGGGATTTATCTTCCCATCCTTGATGTCCTGCAAGTATTCCGGACAGCTTCTCTTCCAATGCCCCTTAACATGGCAGTATAAGCATCTTGCTTCTTTTGGATTAGAGGAAGGAGGGGGGAACCAGTTTTAGCTTTGGATCCACTAGAAGAAGATCCATCATGAGACTTTCCCTTCCAGTTCTTCGAGGGAGCTTTCCTCTTTTTCCCATTTCCATGTCTAATAGCCAGGACAGGGATAGCAGCAGGTAGGGGTGTTCGTTTGGATGGATCGATTTGATCCAATCCAATCAAGCGAATCCAAATTGATTTCGATTTTCAAAACATGGATCCGAATAGTCCAAACTAAATTCAAATCCGATCTGATCCGATCCAATTAGAATTTGGTTGGACCGGTTTTTATAATTCGGTTTTTAAAAACTAAAACATTTTTAAACGACATATAATTATAATATTACCGAATTTTACACAAGAAGCAAAAACTAATTATTTAATTACAAATTGAAATTTATAAATAACTATTAACAAGGCATATTATATTTTAATATTTTATAGATAAAAAACTTTTGAGACAAAAATGCATATTAATATTTTTTATTAGGTGAAAATTTTTGAACCTATTTCAAAAAATAAATTACAACATTAATAAATAATTATATATATATATATATATATATATATATATATATATATATATATTAAAAATAAATAAATAATAAACTGGTATTCGGTTTTTTGGACTATTCGGTTCTTATTTTATAAACCATAACCAATCCGAAATCCAAAATAATAATTCGGTTTTGTCGAAAACTAATCCAAAAATCCGAATATCTGAACAAAATAGTCCAATCCAGATTGTCCAATTGGACAATTCGATTTTATCCAAATACTGAACAGCCCTAGCAACAGGAGTGGATTCAACAGCTTTTTCCTGTTAATCCACTTTTAGCAGTACTTAACAAACCTTGAAGTTTGTTCAAACTAACTTCCTCCTTGCTCAGATGATAAGTCATCTTGAACGGATCATAGTAGGGAGGCAAAGATTGCAAGACAATGTCTATAGCCAACTCTTCATCAAAGTTGACATTCAACTTGAGCAAACGATCCACATACCTCTGCATTCTTTGCAGGTGGGTCGTGATGGACTTTCCATCCTTCATTTTGGTTGTTATGAATGAGGTGACAATTTTGTACTTCTCTTGACATGCTCTTTGATGGTACTTTTCCATCAAGTCCTGACACGTCTCGTAAGGCCAAAAATCCTCATAGAATCGCTGCAGCTCAGGAGTCATAGTGGCCACCATAATGCACGACACTTTGGTCGCTTCCTTGCATCGGGCCTTATACTCAACCATTTCTTCGGGAGTAGCAGTGGCTTCATCTATCTCAATGAGTTCCTTTTCGAGAATATGTTCCTTATCCTCGTAATGTAGGCCCATTCTGATGTTTCTGATCCGATCATTGAAATTGGATCTATCAAACGTGACCCTGCCACAAATGTTTAGAAGCGAAAGTCAGTTCAAGGAGTTATTGTTGTTGGAGGTTGAGCTAGAAGCGTTGTTTGGTCCAGACATCTGAAAAAGAAGAAAGAAAAGTTTTTGATTAGATATGAAATCCTTAATAAAACACCCAATTGAAATATTAAGGCTAGGACCCAACACAATAATTCACAATTTAGAAAAGGCATGTCGTAAACCAATTGTAAATTTTTTGAAGGTATGTAAATGACGATTTACCAATTACACCACGAAAAACGAAATTTAAATAAATTAGGTTTTATTAAATGAAATTCCTAGATCTTTGAGATTCATTGAACTCTTCAATGGCATGTTTAATCTCGATTATGCCCTTTAAGTTTGTGACTAAGATACCGAAGATCACAAACAAGGTATAAATAACCATGCAAATTAGTTTGGTACTCTCGATGTCATTTACCACCTAATCAATGTGTTGGTTAACCACACACGCCCCGTTGATCTATGATAATTTATGAGCTACCCATTTCCACCCTTTGTTAGTCCAAGTTAGTGTGCCGATTAACCACACATGTTCCACTAACGACTTGGCAAAGTGCAATGTGCAGTTTCATGGATTAGCATTAAATTCACATTTTTCTAAAGTAACTAAGATTGAGAATTTATAAAAGCATTTAGTTACTTATATTTATCATTATACTTATTAATGAAAGAATTAATGTCCTATCCTACCCGTTTGGATAACGACCCTCCACCAATCAAAGAAGCGGTGGGTGAGAGTGGACACTCATTCAACAGCCATTTTATAGGCAGTTTCCTTATATTCCCCTTATAGATCGGGTTCGTAAATGACACATGCTAACGGTAAGACTGACTCAACTTATATATATATATATATATATATATATATATATATATATATATATATATATATATATATATATATAAATTAATCTTTTAATATTATAATAGTATATGGGTTGTATTTTAAACTTTTAAAAATACTACGTTTTAGAATTTAATATTTCAAAATTAAACTTTTAATTAAATTTTAAATTCCAAAACTTAAAAGGGTGCAATTTGAAACTTTTTCAAAATTACTAGATCAAATTTTAAATAATTAGTTAATCACATAATTTCTCATTATCTTAAAATTTGACCAAATCCATCTATTTAGACAAGGAAATCAGATTACCATTCAACAAATTCAATTTAAGATAATAAAAACGAATTATGGTAATTATCCTAATCCAAAATAGAACAAAAATGCAAAAAATCAGCTAAAAGACGAGCCAAATCGTCGAGTCAGGGCATGGACTTGTCGAGTTCATCATAGAACTCGTCGAGTTTGCCAAACAAAAAACGATTTCTGTTTTGCATATGCTTTGGACAGATCACTATTGCATCAAATATAACAGAAAAACATCCTATGCTCCGATACCACTGATGGGTTTTGAGCATAACAACATTCCTATATGTTCATGCAACCCTAATTTCTTTGGATCTAAGGTTTTCTCTAGTTATACATGCAAATAGAAATTCCAAAGCAACAACCCTAATACTAGCATACAGTTTTCGATATTTATATGAAAACCAGGGTTAGAACATTATCTTGCTTGTTATCTCGTAATAACAAGTATTCCTTGGATGATCTTGACTCTTGAAAGCTCTAGTGCCTCAAGTGCTGCACCTCTATTGGAGTCACAAACACCAATAGCAAAGGATGAGTGAGAGAAAGGGTAGAACACTATGAAAATCGGCTAGGGTTTCTCTTGGAAGCTTAGGGCCAAAAATCACATGCCAAGGGGGTCTTTATATAGCTGAGGCTGCTAGGGTTTTCAGGTGGAAAGCCTATTTTGATTGCTTAGGCCTTAAGCACTCCATGGGCCACCTATCAAGAATCCTTGGACGAAATCCTATAGGGCCTCCTATAGATTTTCTCCACTCCCTTCTAAAGGAGTCCATCAGCCCAACTTTGCAACTATCGTTGATTTGGAAAACCAGTCCCCATACTTTCAATCAGTTCCTTTAATCTCAAAACTAATACCAAATTAATTTATGATTAAATACTAATTGAATAATATGATTTCTAATTAATATATTATTCTTATAATATATTAATAAATCACTTATTAACCACTTTCTCCAAAAGTCATCATGTTAAGTTGCTATGGTGAAGGTAGCCCAAAAGGACCATGCTACTATCAAATGAAGTACATGATGGAATATAAGTATAGCATCATTCCTATGGTGTACATCCAACCCTAATTGATTTGATCTAGGTTTTTCTAATTTGAACATACAACATTAAATACAAAAACAAAAACCCTAAAACAAGCATACCAAATCCGAAAATCACATATGATTAGGGTTTAGATCTTACCTCTCTTATTATGTAGTAATAACAAGATTAATCCTTTTTGATCTTGACTTCTGAAAGCCTAGTGCCCCAAGTGTTGCACCTCTAATGGGGTCACAAACACTCAATGCAACAAGATGACTTAGGAGAGAGGAGGAAATCGGCCAGGGTTTCCCAAAAACTCATAGGGGCAAAATTTCCTAGCTTTGAGGTCTATTTAGAGTTGAGGCTATTAGGGTTTTAAGGTGGAAACCCTAACTTCCTTGCTTAGGCCTTAAGCAATCCATGGAGCCCATCTAGAAAGCCCTTGGACGAAATCTTCTTGGACTCTCCATAGATTTCGTCCAATCTCTTTCTATTAGGAATCCATAGCCTAACTAGCAACTAACAGTTAATTGCAATATCAGTCCTCTTTATTTAATCAGTCTCTTTTGATCACCAAATTAATTCCAAATTAATTTCTGATCAATACTAATTAAATAATATGATTTCCAAATAATATATTAATCTTGTAATATATTAATAAAACCACTTTGTGTAAAGCCCTTTCTAAAAGTGCTTATTTATGAATTTCCGAGATCAAGAGTAAGG
The DNA here is from genome assembly GCF_002870075.4 of Lactuca sativa. NCBI lineage: Eukaryota > Viridiplantae > Streptophyta > Magnoliopsida > Asterales > Asteraceae > Lactuca > Lactuca sativa. Next base: position 10,726,244 of record NC_056628.2, read on the forward strand.
GCGTTTTGGTCTTTTGTGGGCAATGAGTTTCATTCGAGAAGATTTCTGTAACATCCCAAGTTTGTCATTTGTAGCCCATGGGAATGGAAGGGGTAAAGTCTTGAAAAGTCGAGGGACTAATTTGTAAAATTGGTATCAGGAGGTGTACGCCGCGCGTACATAAGGGTACGATGGGCGTACTCGTAAAAGATGAAAACCCTAATGTCCCAGTTTGAGAGCTATATAAGAATCTATAAGGTTCATTTCCTCTCATCACTCTCAGCCTCCATCCTTCAGAAACGTCCCAAACCCTAGATCTTGTGTGAGAGTGTGAGTTGGTGGGTATTTTGAGCTCTTGGAAGTGAAGGCATTGCACCAAGGAGTTGGAGAAGAAGATTGGCTTGTAGGTCTGAAGTTGGTTTGTGTCTTTGAAGCTCCAAAAAGTATAAATCTTGGAACTTTATGCTTGTATATCATAGATCTATCCATTCTAGCATTTTGGAACCATTTCTTGTCCCAAAAGTCCCAAGATGATGTATGTTGCGTTTTGGACGAAATGATCTGTCCTTTTAGACTCTTGATGGGGTGTTGAGTGATAAAAATGAGTTCTCAATGGCTTATGAGGTCCCATGCAAGTAGAAGAAAGGTCTTAAAGGATTAAGACCTTGGATTAAGAATTTGTTGGACGTCCAAAGTGATAAAGTTCGAGACTTTATGAGTCCTAGGCATAATTGGTCGATGGATCTGAGGTTTGGGCTTCAGAGCTTAAGCCATTAAGCACTTATGAGGATTTTTTTGGAACTCGCTTACGCCCCGCATAGGAAGCTGTACGCCCAGCGTACAGGGTCAACAGCCCGTTTTCCAGTCAACCTGAGACGGGGTATGCCCCGCGTAGCAGAGGAGTACGCCCAGCGTACACCCTCTGTTGGGTTTTTGTTTTTGGGCCTTAAGTGATTGGGTTGTTATTGGGCTACTGGGGCTTGGGCCGTGACTGAACATTATGGATGGAGTATTTGGATCTAGGCCCATTTGGTGATGTGGGCCCAATTTAGTAAATTGGGCCAATATTGGGCTTCGCATGAGGATTTGATTTTGAGACTTGGTCCAATAAGAGGATGATGGACTTAATGAGTGTTGAGGGCCCTTGGTCTAGAAAGTCATGTTTGGACTCTAACTTGGTGATTATCATGCGATAGTTGGGAGTCTCGGTGAGTCAGCGGTCGGAGATTTGCAGGGTTTCGGCCGTTGCAAGGTGAGTTATCCTCACTATATCGATCGGGTCTACGGCACCAAGGCCAAACCTTTATTGGATGGAAATTCGGGTATTGTTTGTTACGTTATTGTTTTGCTAGATCTGCATCCTGGTATTTAGGATGGGTTATGTTAGTGACCTGGTTAAGGTCGGTACCTGGGATATAGGGTATGTTATGCTAGTGACCGGTTAGGTCGGAGTCCAGGTTAGGATGTTGATATGATATGTGATTTGTTAGACTACTTGTCTGGTTAGAGATTTGTTATGTGATTGATTGTTTTATGTGCCCATGGTTGTTTGACGGGGGTTGGGTTGAGGCGGGTCCTGCTTTGTATTGTATTCCAGCATACCTAGGGTGGACCGGATATTCCGAAGGCCCAACGAGCGGTCCAAATAGGCTGAAGGCCCCAAGAGGGCGTACCAGACGTGCCAAGGCTCGGAGAGTGAACCAGGCTGACTGAAGGCCCGGTGTGGGCGGACCAGTCATACTGTAGACTCAGAGAGTGGACCAGGTGGATTGAAGGCCCGGTGCAGGCGGACCAATCACACTGTAGACTCGATGCACATGGCTTGACTCGGAGGGTGGACCAGGTGGACTGAAGGCCCGGTGCGGGCGAACCAGTCACACAGTAGACCCGATGTGCATGGCTATTCTATTTGTGATATGTTATGAGTATGTTTATGTGTGGTTGGTATTTTGGGGGTAACTCACTAAGCTTTTGGGCTTACAGTTGTAGTGTTATGTTTCAGGTACTTCAGGAGATCGTGGCAAGGCGAAGGCGTGATTGTACCGCTCCTCATGTTTTATAATTTATGTGATATGGTTCTGGGGATGCTCTGATGTTTAAACTATTTTGAAAACGAAATGTACGAACTTAATGGTTTTCAGATGAAAGAAAATGTTTTAAATTTGGTTGAAATTTTTGTTCGTTACATTTTGAGTACTAATTTATTATTCATATAATAAATTCTACTCTCTCTCCTCTTGTCATCCTATCAAGTTGCATGAGTGAACGCAACCCAAAAGGACCATGCTCATAATCGCGTCAAGTACATACCAAAATATTTATGGGCTTAGACACCTAATCCAACAGTCTCCCAGTTGGATAAGTCTAATAACTATTTTGCAAGTACGACTTCAGAACCTTATTACAAATCGTAGCTTTCAAAAGTTGTTATCGAACTCTGATCTTATCAGCAATGTGTCCTATAGATAAGGGATCATATATTCCTCTATTCTAGATATCGTATGAACTGAGACATGGATTATAATCACTCTCTTTATTCTTGTGTTGTTTCCCGATTTCCGATTTATGACAACTGAGAACTGACTACAATTGATTACACAAACTTAGTCCAGGCTTGGCCAAGCGCTTAGGGTATCATCACTAAATAATCGAGGGGCCAACAGATATCGCTTTTATCCCTCTTAGGGTAAAAGGAACAGATAAAATTTGACTAAAATACTCGCTTGTACTTACTCATCAAATCAAACACAACAATATGTTTTATAACACCAAGTTACTGGTGCGTTTACATATGTCAATGTGCAACCGACTTGCAAACTACAAATCACATGTCTCTGTTTCAAGAATATAAGATACTATCGTCTCACTAATCACTCGTGATAAAATCCATGAATTGATTCAAGTGATTGTGGGTTTAATCCAATACTCAAATCTTATTTCAGGAGCACTCATGAACACTGCAGCGGACTTTTTCTATGTCTAAAACACTTTAGACAATCTACAGTCAGATTCATGACAGTCTAACCTCATTACCTACTTCCAAAGTATGATTGACTGTGGATGTTTGAATAACCTAGTTATTCTGGAAGTCAAAACATGCGAAGTGAAACACAAGAATAATCGAATCCAATATGGTCTCAAAACTTTTTATTAAAAATAAAACACATTTTATTTAATCACCATATCGATTACACATTATTCATTGTATAATGTTTAATCAATGTAACCCTTGAATTGAAACAATAGTTATCCCATGCTCAAAGAATGCACACTATGTTTATCTATGGTCCTTACTCCTTACTTTGTGAAATATATCAATTGAACACATTTCCAATGATGCCCATTTCACAATTCCTAATCCTTATCACAAGTGTAAGAATACAAAATTATTTCCACTATTAGAATATGTTAGATTCTAACATTTCATGCAATGACCCTTTTGTAATGTCACATCACAAAAGTCACAAAGACTTTGCCAATGATATTACAAAGTACATATTCAACGTACATTCCTTTGAACATCCTTCTTGCATAAAAGTTTCTAATATACATAGATTCTTAATATCCAACTCCCATTATGGAAAAATTTCCATATTCACCATATGAAAACTCATTCTAGACAGAATCATATCTATTCATAATAATGTTGATATGTTCCATCCAATACTATACCTCCAACTACCCACAAGTGACGAATCATTGGCGAACCTTAAATTGTCATTGACAGTTGTTTAACTACTTTAGTCATATCCTGTTCTAGTCCTTTTCCCTCTTAATGATCTAGGCAGAACGGTCGAATATTATAGCATATGTAATCGATCCTATACCCAAAGCATATGGGATACGATTCATAACGTCTTACATAAGGACATGATACTTTACCAGTCTCTTGCTATAATATTTCCATATATAGAATTTCCTTATGTTGAATCTTTTCAACATAACATTCATATATGTCCTTTGACTAAATTTGATTAAAATTTCTCGATCTAAGCTTTTAGATTTGAAATGAAGTATAAATTTTTCTCCCTTAATTATAGCAAAACAATTTTTCAACCGCTGCAACTTTGCGAATTGAAACTTTTGTTTTTCTATAATTAATATTGCCAGCTTGCAACACTTAACATAAAAATCATGCTCCCACTAACATGATAATTATTTCCTTACTAGCATAACACTTTTGCTCCCACTAGCTTTGACATGTATACAGAAATCAGTTAGACTTCTAGAAATCAATACTTATTGACTTTCTTACCAAAGTTGATATTTCTGATACGTGATGCTTTGATAAGACTTTATCTAAGCTTCTCGAATTCATACACCTTTCCTTAGATAACTCATATGTGTGTCTAAACAATTCTAGAACTTACAACAATAAGTCTTAAATGTTTTAACTATTTGCCTTTTCTCATAATTCGAACTATGAAGAGGGATGTCGTAATCATAATCGAATTTGAGAATGCAATTTACACAATCACTATCTCCTTAAAATCTTCCTAGTGAAAGCGTTTCCTCACAATCATTTTCATAAAGCGGAGAGAAACCTTATCACTTAGATTTTATAGTGTATGTGTTCCTATCCATGTGAATTTGTCATAACCATAATCATAAGACAATGTTTGTGACAAATCCAAACTCATATGGACTGAACTTGTTCAATCTTAATTTCTTGTCATCTGGAATCACAAGGGCCTACCATGTCTTCCAAGTAGTCAAGCAGCTTACCCATACAGATCAATGAACTTTCAATAATTAAGGTGCTTTGCCTTATGCAATCAAATGAGAACTCAAAGAACTCACATGCATAGTCAACCCAACTGGAATGGCACAGAAACAAGAATATGTCAAAAAACCTTAATTTGTGTTCTAGTGTTTAACAATATGTTTACTCTTGATTACTTATTGAAACTTTTTAAGATCATTTAGACTCCCACTGACCTCTTGACATATAATATTCTCTTGTTAAGAAACATTCTTTGACAAACAAATATTCAAGAGTTAGTGCAGGTTGTTATCAAGATAAATACTTCACATAATTGGTCATGATTGGTCTTTGCCATATCCAAGACATCACATCTTACCAATTTCAAATGTGGAGGAGTAAGAAACTTTTCTACTCTACATTTTATGAGTGTTATAAACCTTCTTAAGATGTGTCACTCAAGGTACAATCTTGGAGTACGACTCCAAGACTCGATTTTGGAACGAAGTATGATTCACCTTTTGATTTAACCATTTCAACAATTTACGATTCCTCTTCTTTTCCATAATAGTGCACTAAGGTGTCCCTAGAGGATCAATTGTGACACGGTTTCAAAATCACTAATTTAATCATAAAACAAGATACTCAAGTACTCTCCCTTTTTTCAGATTGGATAAACTTTATCTTTTTGCCTAATTTGATTCTTCGTATTTGTTCTGCCATACATTGAAACTTTTCCAATGGTTCAGAATTATACTTAATCTTGTAAGCATAATCATATTTACTAAACTTTAGTAAATCATAACGAATAGTCTTATCATTCTTTGTGTTAGACTTGATCAGCGCACACCCAAGTGTACCCGATCCCATAGTAATTCACTTGACTCACATACTTTTGTGAACAAGGAATTAGTCTTAATTTCCTAAATACGAAGGTTGTCATTTATCATGCAATAGCAGTTGCATGATTCCAAGTTTCTATCCAATTGAAACTTGGGTGATGACAATCATTCCTTATTTGGAAATTTCCGACACTACCACAAATAACATAACTAAGAATCACATCCTTTTCAATATTGCTATCAATAGAAACATATAAACATCAATTTTAACAAATTTCATTGCAAGGATATATAAATAAGACAAAAAAAATTATTTTATTTATAAAAGTGTGGAAAAACTTGTCCTTACAATGCAATTTCAAATGAAAACTATGTTACTAAACATTTCTAAGCAATCTATCCTAACTCTTAAACAACGGCTCAAAAATCCGATCTTCGAACAATGCGATCGAAATCCATTTCTTCATGATCAAATTCAGCTCACTTTTCCTTTAAGTTTTTTTATTTCAATCCTAAAAAACATCAAAATGTAATCTTATCACATCATGTATTAAGAATCTACAAATAGGAACTTAATAGAGTTAGATAGTACATTTTACCTGACACAAAGTCATACATCTTGACTCTCCCATCTTCACGATCATTCAGGTAGATACGGCAGCTTCATATCCAATGCCCCTTCTCTTGGCAGTCGAAACAAATGGACTCTTTTGGAATAGCACATGGGACAATCTCAGATTCAGCCTTTCTATTTACCATCCGGTTAAACGGTTTGACCTTGGACGATTCCTTTCCATTGGGAAGAGAAGACTTTTCTAGACTTCCAATGTTGCCATTATGAATGTCCATGGAAGTTTGTGAGGTTGATCTACCAGTCAAATTTGTTTTACTAGTGCTCCAAATCATTGCTGATTCAGCAGCAATAAGCAAATAGGCAAGATCAATGAGGGTCACGTCGTGGTCCATCATATAGTAATCTTTAATGAACTCACTATATGAGTCAGGAAGTGATTGAAGAACTAATTCAACATCGAACTTCCTTGAGACATTGACACCCAGCATTCCCAACTTGTCAATATGCAACTTCATGTCCAAGACGTGAGCACATACGGACTTTCCATCTTCGTCTTTTGTAGTCAATAGGGTTTGAGTGACCTTAAAATTTTCAAGTCGACGAACACGTGGGTCAGGGAGAATAATTGGAGGAGGTGGAGGAAGTGAAACATGATTTCCATTTCCATGATCCAATCGTGGAACATCATCTTCATATGGAAAACTTTTTCCAAAGGATTCAGGAAGACCATAGTTGTTAGATTTTGACATCTACAAAATGGGAGAAATTCAAGTTATTTGATTCAATCCTTAATATAACACCCACATAAAATATTAAGGCTAGGACCCAACACAATATTCTACAACTTAGAAGAGGGATGCCGTAATCCAGTTGCAGAATATTTGAAGGTAGGTAATGACGATATACCAATTTCCACCATATAAAAACAAAAATGAAAATTAGGTTTAAATGAATTGAAACTCCTAGATCTTTTGAGATTCATTGAAATTTTCAATGGCATGTTTAATCTCGATTATGCCCTTCATGTTTGTGACTGGGATGTCGAGGATCACAAAAAGGTGTGAATAACCATGCAAATTAGCTTGGTACTCTTGAAGACGCATATCACCTAATCAATTTGTCGGTTAACCACACACACTCCATTGATCTATGATAATCTACAAGCTACCCATTGCCATCCTTCATTGGTCCCATATTAGAGTGTTGGTTAACCAGACACGCTCCACTAACGACCACCAAGGTGCAATGTGTAATTTCATGGATTTGCACCAAATCCATATTTTTCCTAAAGTAACCAAGATTTGGAAATTTCAAATTTATAAAAGTGTTTAGTTACTTTGTATTTCATTATACTTATAATGAAAGGGTGTGTCCTATCCTACCAGTTCGGCTAACGACCATCCACTAGTCAAGGGTGCGGTGGGTAAGAGTGGATACCTAATGGCGGTCATTTTATAGGTCGCTTCCTTAAACACCCCTTATAGACGCGCTTCGTGAATGAGGCCTACTAACGGTAAGACTAACAGTTACTTACACATATATAATATTAAACTTTTAATTCTATATAGTATAGGGTTGTATTTTATACTTTTAAAATATTAGGTGGTTTAATATATTAACAAATTATACTTTTAAGAGTAAATTACACGAATGGTCCCTATGGTTTAGGGTAATTTGCACGTTTGATCCCTAACTTATTTTCTTAACTCGGAAGGTCCCTACTGTTTGTTTTTGTTACGCCTTTGGTCCCTGTCTTACCTAAAAAGAGTATTTTGCCTTTGATTTTTAATTTATTTAAATAAACAGACCCCCAACCCCACCCTCTCACCTTGCCTTACTTATTCCACCATTTTTTTCTATTTAAATATTAGTCTTTTTAAGTAAGAAAGGGACCAAACGCATAACAAAAACAAACAGTATGGATCAAACACGTAACAAAAAAACTGTAGGGACCTTCCGAGTTAAAAATATAAGTTAGGGACCAAGTGCGCAAATTACCCCAAACCATAGGGACCATTCGTGTAATTTACTCTACTTTTAATTTGATTAACCTTTAAACCATATTATTATGGATTTATTAATTCTCTCTTTTAATTAAACTCTTAATTAATTTAATAAAATCTATAAGGGTGTAATTTGAACTATTCAAAATACTAGGGTTCTAGAATTTAATATTTAAAAATTAATACATTTTAATTAAAATTTAAATTCCAAAACTTGAAGACAAATTTTGAAACCTTTCAAAATATTAGGGCTTAACTATTTAAATTTCAAAAACTAAAACTTTTAAGTTCAAATTCAAACTATAAAACCTAAAGGGTGTAAATTGAAACTTTTCAAACTTACTTGGTCAAATATTTGAATCATAATAATCCTATATTATCCATATTTAACCAAATCCATTAATTTTGATAAGGATAACCATACCAATCATAAAAAATCGACTTTAGGCAAGAAAAACGAGTTTTTGGTAGTTATCTTCATCAAAATCTGGCCAGAAAATTGAAATTCCCAGCAACAGAACCCTGGACTCGCCGAGTCCACTGATGGACTCACCGATTCGGACCTGTCAGATAAAAAATTTCGACTTTTTGATCCTTTGGCAATTCACTTTTGCATCTATTCAACTAGAAAACTGAGCTAGGCTCTGAGACCACTGATGGAATATGAGCATAACATCATTCCTATGGTGTACATGCAACCCTAATTGCTTTGATCTAGGTTTCTCTAATTTGAACATACAACATTGAATACAAAAACATAAACCCTAAAACTAGCATACCAAATCCGAAAATCACATATTATTAGGGTTTAGATCTTACCTCTCTTGTTATGTAATAATAACAAGATTAATCCTTCTTGATCTTGACTTCTGAAAGCCTAGTGCCCCAAGTGTTGCACCTCTAATAGAGTCACAAATACTCAATGCAACAAGATGACTTAGGAGAGAAGAGGAAATCGGCTATAGTTTCCCAGAAACTCATAAGGGCGAAATCTCCTAGCTTAGAGGTCTATTTATAGTTGAGGCTATTAGGATTTTAAGGTGGAAACCCTAACTTCCTTGCTTAGGCCTTAAGCAATCCATGGAGCCCATCTAGAAAGCCCTTGGATGAAATCTTCTTGGACTCTCCATAGATTTTGTCTAATCCCTTTCTATTAGGAATCCATAACCCAACTAGCAACTAACAGTTAATTGCAATATCAGTCCCCTTTATTTAATCAGTCTCTTTTGATCACCAAATTAATTTCTGATCAATACTAATTAAATAATATGATTTCCAATAATATATTAATCTTGTAATATATTAATAAAAACATTTTGAGTACGAATTTATTATTCATATAATAAATTATACTCTTTCTCCTCTTGTCATCCTATCAAGTTGCATGAATGAAGGCAACCCAAAAGGACCATGCTCATAATCGGGTCAAGTACATATCAAAATAGTTATGGGCTTAAACACCTAATCCAACAGTACATACCAATTATAGTTATGGGCTTAGACACCTAATCTAGCATTTGGGTCTATCAAGACCACTTTGAATTAGATGTTCAATGTTCATTAAGTTGTCGTCACCGAGACTGTTGCTGCTACAGCCACTGAAGCCATCATAGTTGCAAGACTTCAGGGAGGAGGGTCAATGCAGTACTGGGAGTTCAACAATATGAATCTCCAGGAGTTTGATTAGTTCAAGGACCCGATTTTTTCTATGAGATGTATATTCGATGTTGAAGGATGTTTTTATACATTTTCATGTCAGGAGAATCAAAAGGTGAAGTTTGCATTGAACCTTCTTTGCCTGAGAGCGAAGGATTGGTGGAAGTTTGTCACTCAGGGTCTTTCTTTTGCGGAGTAGGTCGTTGTGACATGAGAAAAGTTCACTGATGTTTCGTGTTGACTATGTTCCACTAGTTAAAAAGGAAAGGTTAGCCCAGGATTATCTGTTTTTGGAGAAGATAACAAAATCGGTGACAAAGATCACCAATATGTTTACTAAGAGAGCCTTTTTCTGCCCCAATATGTTGTTTCAGAGCAGGTTCAGATTTCACGATACTTGAATATGCTCAAGATTGAGATTTGAGAGTTTGTGTCGACTCAAAAATATCATTCCCTTTCAGAGCTGCAGTCATTTCCCCGGAGGAGAGAGATTGAGATTGAGTTAAGGGTGAAGGAGAAGAGGCAGGCCCCAGTTCAGACTTAGCCAGTAGCCAAACAGTTCAATCCCATAGATTCTTAATCCAGAGGATAGAGAGGCAACGCTTATGGAAAGTTCAGGAATATACATGATGGAGTTTGACGTTAATCAACTGGATGCCTCAAATGTGGCAACGAGGGCCATTTCGCCAAAGATTGTCGACAACAACATCCCCTACAGAAGGACACCCGAGTTTGTTATCATTGTGACTAGGTTGTCCATATGAAGGCCAACTATCCATTACTTGTTTCTTGGCCCATGCAGGCACTAGCTCCTACCACTATTTGGATCGTGGATGGTCGTTAGGGGAGGGCTGAGGCCGCAAAGGTTAGGGATCGTGCATTCCATCTGAGTCTGAAGGAGGCCAGGGCGGAGCCTGATGTTGTTACTTGTATGTATTCATTTATAATTTGTTCAAGTTAAATAATTGTATGCTTATATTTATGTTCCAGATAGGTACCTTCTTAGTGAATTGATTGCCTGCTCTTGTGCTTTTCGACTTAGGCGTGAGTTGATCCTTTGTGTCTCAATATTTCAATAGGTATTTTGATATAACCCTTGGAGAGTTGGAGTGTCTATTGTGATATTCCATTGCTAATGAGTACAAGGTATCTGCTTCGATCATTTTTCGTGGTTGTATATTGGAGGTATTCGGGGTGCCCTACCCGATTGACCTGATTCCCATCCCTATGGGGGATGTCTTTGTGATCGTGAGGGTGGACTGAATGAGTAGATTTGGAGCCATGATTGATTACAAGAGGCATCTTGTGGTGGTTCTAACCTCAAGTGGGGGATAACTAACCCTTTAAGGAGAGGGTGCCAGGGTTAGTTTAACTTTTTGTTTGGCTGCCAAGGCTAGGCAGTATCTCCAGCATGGATGTTCAAGTTATCTCGCAAATATGGTTGATACTCGAGTTGAGGGGAAGACGTCGGTTTTAGATGTGTCAGTGGTTATGGGGTTTCCATATGTCTTTGCATACGAATTACCTGGTGTGCCTCCCGTGAGGCAGGTGGAGCTTAGTATCGATTTGATCCCCAGTGAGACCCTAATTGCTAAGGTGTCGTATTGCCTCGCACCACCAAATACACATGAGTTGTCCTCTCAACTCTAGGAGTTGTTGGACAGAAGTTTATCCGGCAGATCAGTTCACCCTGGGGAGCACCGATTTTATTAGTGAAGAAGAATGATGGTTCATATCAAATGTACATATACTACCGAGGGTTGAATAAGTTGACAGTGAAGAACCATTATCCACTTCCAAGGATTTATTATCATTTCTATAAGCTGTAGGGTGCATCTTGGTTTTCCTATATCGATTTGAGGTCGGGATACCACCATATGAAAGTCAGAGAGGAGGGTGTGGAGAAGACAACATTACTAACTCGATAAGGTGATTATGAGTTTGTGGTGATGTTATTTGGGCTCACCAATACACCACGACATTTATGGATTTGAGGGATCGACCATGCAGGCCGATGCTAGATCAAACGGTCATTGTTTTTATTGATGATATTCTGGTCCACTCCAAGACCATGGAACAACATGGGAAGCACATACGAGAGTTTTTGGGAGTGTTGAGGAAGGATAGGTTATATTCCAAGTTCTACAATGTGAGTTATGGTTGCACAAGGTCCAGTTCTTTGTGAACCTCGTCAATTATATAGAGATTTTGGTCGATCCATCCAAGACAGCTAAAGCCTCATGAGGTTAGGTATCGGATGCATGAATTAGAGTTGGGGGCAGTGGTTTTGACCTCAAGATTTGGAGACACCATCCTAAGGGGTCCGTTGTACCATCTACAAAGATCACAAGAGCCTAAGATATCATATGGATTAGCCAAACCTGAATACATGGCAGCGTAGATGGCTTAACGTGGTCAAGGATTACGATTGCGAGATTCTTTATCATCTAGGGAAGGTCAATGTGGCCATCGATGCTTTTAGTCGCAAGAATGTTAGTTCCCCTATTCTAGGATTTTTTTTTTAGGATGACCATCATTTCACCGCTTCTAGATTTGATCATGGAGGCTCAGGCCGAGGTAATAAAGAGAGAGAACTGGCAGAAAGAGAGGATCAGAGGCCAGATTGATAGATTCATCATCGATATTCGGGGAATATTGACTCAATATGGGGGAATTTGGGTTCCAGTTTTCACTGGAATCCATAAGACGTTGCTTAAGGAGGCGCATAAGTCCAGTTTCTCGATCCACCCTAGAGCCACGAAGATGTATCAAGAATTGAGACTTAGTTATTGGTGGCCTTTCATGAAGAGAGAGATAGCTTGGAATGTGGAGAGATTTTTGACATGTTGGATAGTCAAGGTCGAGCACTAGAGACCGCATGACAAGTTGCAACCTTTGGAGATTCCAATATATAAATTAGGAGCAGATTACCATGTATTTCGTCATAAATTTGTCGAGGACGGTTAAGGAATTTGATGCCATTTAGGTGATTTTTGACCTCCTGACCAAGAGTGACCATTTTCTTGCTATTCAGGAGAGTTCTTTTTGGCAGAGAAATTGGCCAGTGTTTATGTGCGCGAAATCATTGGTCGACACGGTGTTTTAGTTTCCATTGTATCTGATTGATACTTTCGATCCACTTCTTTGTTTTAGCAAAGGTTTCATTAGTAATTGGGTACTAGATTGCACTTTCGCAGTACTTATCACCCATAGACAAATGAGCAGAGTGAGTGGACTATCCAGACGCTCGAGGATATGTTGAGGGCTTAAGTTATTGGTTTTGGTGGGAGCTGGGACTCCTACCTCCCTTTGGCTGAGATTTCATACAAAAACAGTAATCCTTATAGTATTGGTGCACCTCCCTGTGAGCTTCTATGTAAGAGAAAGTGTTGAACTCCAGTTTGTTAGGGATAGGTTGGCCATAGATTCATGGGGAGTACTATGGTGGTACTCTAAATGATATAGCTTATCCAATAAATCAGGTAGAGGTTGCAAATAGTACAAAGCCAATAGAAGTGTTATGCTGATAAGCGACGGTCCGAGTTGGAGTTTCAGGTTCGGGATATGGTTCTACTAAAGGTATCACCTTGGAAGGGTGTTATATGTTTTAGGAAGTGGGGCAAGTTAAGTCCCCAATTTATCGGAAATTTTCAAGTAGCAACTAGGGTGGGCAAGGTAGCCTACCGGTTGGATTTGGCTGAGGAGCTTAGCCAAATTCAAAGCACCTTTCATGTTTCTCAGCATCGAAGTGCTTGGTTGATGATACAGAGGTGGTTTTGTTACACGATATTTAGGTTAAGGGACGTCTAAATTATGTGGAGAGGTCGATGACGATTTTGGATACGAAGACGAATAGTGGCAGCATCGGAAGGGTTCCGAGTAGACTTAGGTGCCCGAGACGGAGATGCACGAGCACTACCCATATCTATATATAGTTAAGGATTTTGAAGATGAAATATAGTTCAAGTAGGGGAGAATTGTAAAAACCAATTTCCAGGTAAGAATCACTTTTGATTTGTCAATTTATGTCTTTAATAATAAATTTTGTTAGCCACGACGTGGCGGTGCCCAAAAAATGTGCATCTCATTTGATGTCATGATGTGAAAACATATTGGTCACGACATGACAACCCCAACATGCAAAACCTTAATGCTAGGGTTTATGCCCTTATTTAAGAGAAGTAAGGGATAGGGTTTGCACACCCTCATCCTCCATCAGCTCCCTTACACCCTCAACATAAACCCTAGCCTCCATGTTGTCATTTAAGAGCTTTTAGTGGTGTTTTTGGTGTGTTGAAGAAGAAGAAGGAGTTATTGGAGTATAGATTTAGCAAGATAACCTCAAAACCTCATCCTTACTTATATTATGGACTTTTGTAAGTCATTAATTTCCAAGATTAATGTTTAGTGCTTCTTGATCTAGGTTTCTTTTCCCTTTTCTGCATGATTGTGAGAGTTTAAATGGTTAGTTTCCATAAAGTTGGCAACTTTATGGATCCTTGTGGTGCCTTTGGAGTTATATGTTCTAGATCCAGATTTATATGGTGTATTTGGTCTCATGTATAATTTTGAGTTCATTTTTCCATGTTTTTGACTTAGAATGGAAGAGACATGCATTAGACATGAATTTCCATAAACCATCGATTTTTATGGTGCATTGGGAATAGGAAAGCCTTTGGAAACTATAGATCAGTGGCTATAGTGATTAAGATCTTAATGCATTAAGAAGCCAAAGCAGTTCTCACGGTGTGAAAGATTGGCCATCACGATGTAAGAAAAGGGAGTCTTCAAAACTGTTTTGTTTCGAGGCTACCACAACATGACAAAAGCTTGGTCACGATGTGGCGGCCAGCTATTAGACTTTTGACTGTTGACTGTTGACTTTGACCGTTGACTTATTGACCAAGTTTTACTTTAGGTCAATTTGAGGGTTTTGGGTTGTAGTTTAAGGATTGGTCCCTGATTGTTGTTTAGGTGACATGTAGTACCCATTTTTGGATTTGTTAGAGCTGTGTTGTTATCTGCTAGACTATGAGGTGAGTTTTCTCACTATAATTTGTATTGCAGTATGTATCCTTCTGTGTATGTTGGTTATTGTTTATTCTTTTGCATATGTTAACATATTATGCTTGGCTAGGTTGAGGTGGTCATGCTTTGTGTTGTAGGCCAGGATACCCGGGGGGGTCCAGTATACTGTAGGCCTTGAGAGGCGATCCAGTCAAACTATAGGCTTAGGAGCGGTCCAACTACTATAGGACTTGCGAGGCAGGCCAATAGATTGTAGGCTTGGTAGAGTAGTCCAGCCATCATGTAGGCCTTACGAAGCGGTCCAGGCAGATTGTAGGCTCATGCATTCATGTGTTGTATGTGTATTGTTCTGTGGGGTATTTTGGGGGAACACTCTAAGCTTTGGCTCATAGTTATGGATTTAAATGTTTTCAAGTACTTCAGATGATCAGAGCAAGGCGAAGGCATGATTCTACACATCCTCCTGTTGATTTATGTTTTGAGAGATGATTTTGATACTCTGATTTCAATGGTTTTGTCTTGGAAATAATTCTTTATTATTCTATGGGTTTTATGAAAATGTCTTTTAAAAAATGAAAAAAATTATCGTGATTTTTGGGACGTTACAATTACACCACCTGTTTCACATATTTCTTTTATATATAACTTCTCTTTTAATATTTCCACCACTTTTTCATATTTATGTATACTACTACTACCTCAAGGTGTTCCTATCTACGTAGTTTATTAAGGTTGGCAGAACAATGCTACATTGAGTTCCTATAATTTAGCTTTCAACTTGATATTTTCCCCGCATGAAACTTCATTAGACGTTGTAAAATATTTTATAAATTTATGCATGTTGTGATTCAACCCTCAAGGTTGTAGCTAGCAACTATATGTAGGGGCATCAGCCCCGTATAGATCTATACATATCTTTCCCGATCACTTAAGATTTAACGATTATAGGTCGAGGTTAGCTGAAAACTACTCACCTAAAGGATGAATATTATCTTTCTCATTTGGCATCTGTTTTGTTTAGCTTTATTGTATACTTCTTGTTTTTTGATCTTGTTATCATCATTCTAAATTCCTTTATTTTGATTTCTTTCCATAATTGTACTGATATATACACTTTACCTATATATATATATATATATATATATATATATATATATATATATATAATAGTTTAGTTATCTTGATAGGATATTTGGGTAAAGTAACGACTAGGTACAATGTTATCCTTTAAATTTAACCAAAATAATGACTAGGTACCATGTTACTCTAGAAAATTGGCTAGAGTAACAACTAGGTATAATATTATCATAAGATTTGGGCAGAGTATATACTAGACATAATATTATCCTAAGGTTTTGTGCAACATAACTACTAGACATATTGTTCCTAAATATTGGCAGGGTAATTACCAGACATAATATCATTATAAAGTTGCATGCATTTTATAAATTACTAATATAATGTAAATATTAATATCTTACAAAATCAATAATATATTAATCTAACATGTATCCCCCTCCCGTAAAACTTTTGAAAATCGTAAAAGTGGGGTCGTGAACTCACCCTTTTCGTGCGCTTTAACTAACCTGGGACTTGGCATTAGGAGGCTCAATCCAATCGGGAGGATGAACAATCTCCAGGTTGATTATAAGAGAGGAGAGAATATTTTGGGGTGTGAATATGAAGATATAGGGACTTATTTATAGTGGTTGTTTGAGGGCACATGCGACCCACCTTCATGTGTGCGCCGCACACACGCGCGTTGACTCCACCTAGAACTCGACGCATGTCACTCCCCCATTCGTTCACGTCTCCCATATCTTAGCGAATCCGATAGTCAAAACCAGCTCCCACACGTGGCAGGCATGACACTCGCACGAGATAATGTTTGTATATTATTTGCATCTCCTTTATATGAACTCCGTTTTCGACATTCTCTATATATACGTGTAGCTATCATTGAGTACTACAACTTTCCTTTAGGTCGCATCAAATGATTCAAACTTTATTTTTAATCCATATTTTTATACGCCTAAATGATTTTACAAAAATCTTATCTTTATCGTAGGGACTCTGTTTTTGGATTTCTTTGTCTCATCAGTCTTATAACGAGGAGTACTTCGATTCTCTTTTATATAATTTTGGCTAAAACTCAACCGATTTTCTTTTGAATTTTTATGACACACATCCCTCGTGCACGGTTGATTTTTAAGGTTTAGAAAAATCATAACTTCTCCATATGAAGTTGGATCTTCACTAAAATTATATTCTTGGGATCATTTCGATGTGTACTTTCGGGATGTATTGCTTTTCATTCAAAATAACAAAACTTTTTGTGCACTTATGTTTAAGCTTTTGCATGGTTTTAACTGGTTTTCTTTTGTATTGGAAACCAAACTTTTGTATTTTCAATGTAGATTGATAAACATCACCTTTTAGGACTTTTATACTTAGTATTTTGTACCACCCATTTCCCAAAAAGGATTTGTGGATGGTATAAAGGAGTCAAGGGCATGGTCTTTGAGGAAAACCATATGGCATGACATCACATGAATGGTGTCACGACATGACATCCAAAATGAAGAACACGTATCTGGGATGGATGTCATGACGTGATGAAAGGAAAGTCACAACGTGACAACAACTACAGCCCAAGCCCATGATTTTTAGGGTTTTCTCCATACTTAAGCACCTTAACTTCATGTTAGGGCATCCTTCTCATCCTCAAAACTCTCCATTTTAAAAACCATAAACCCTTTTGAGTGTTACTGGTATTCTTGGCCATTTGAAGACTCATTTCTCATACTTTGGTATGGTGCTTAAGTAGCAAGTTTCTTGCAAAGTGATTTGGTGAAGTGCTCAAGTGTATATCTAGCAAAGGGACTTCATTTCTGGACAATTGTAAGTAAAGGGCTTTCATCTTGATCTTTAGTTTGCAAGATCTTTTACTTTGATCATATATGTCCCTTTTAGTCCTTGTGAGCTTGTGCTTTGGAGTTGAGTGAACTCCAACACCTATTGAGCTTATTTTGTCATCTCATAATCTTATGGGATTGGGAAAGTTTGCCTCTTGATCTTGTTCTTGAAATTATGCATCTTTTGGAATGTTTTTATGCTATTATGGACTTAGGATTATAGATCTAGCTTTAGGATGGAGTCTTAATGGATAAAGTTGGAAAATTTATCCATTAAGTTACTAAAAAGAACTACATTTCAAGTTATAGGCCCTGATCTGAAGGAATTACGACCTTAATGGAGAGTTTGGCGTTCTGCCAAAAGCTACATTGTGGCCTAGGGTTTGCCATGATGTGGCAGTGCTCAGAATCGTGACTGTTTTGTCCTTGCTCTCTCACAATATGGCACATGGATTGTCACCACGTGGCGTTGAACTTGACTTTTTTTATCGTTGACTTTTGACCAGTTTGACTTTGGGGTCAGACTTGGAGGATTTGGTTTTTTGATTATGGATTTATCTCTTTTGGTATTAGTCAGCTCGTCATATTTAGCAGTGCAAGGTGCGAGAGTGTTGTTGTGCTTCTATGGTTCTTCAGCTCAAGCGAGTTTCTCATTATGCCACGTATCCCAATGTATATCCTTTATATAGTAGGATAGAGGTATTTTTAGAGTGCATGTATGTTAGTGGCTAGGATAACTCCTATGTTAAGTATATGTAGTTTAGGACACTTGGGGTCTTGGTATGCTAGACTGGCAGGGTCTTACCTGTTGATCATATGATACTATTAGGAATTATAGTTGGTTAAGGTAACTGGGGTAGGCCATTTATAAAGATTGTGTATGATTGGACAACAATGGACTTAGTTGAAAAATGGTTAATGGTAGGGTAACTAAGGAATGCTAGTTGCTTAAGGCATGTATATGTTAGTATCTGTTATATATGGTTAATGATAAGGATATCTTGAGTTTTATGTAGTTTAAATTGGATAGTGTGAGAACTCTTGGTCTAATGCCTGATTGTGATGTTCTTGTCTGATTGTTCGCTCTTGGGTGGGTCATCTATTTGACTGGCTATCTGATCCCTGAATGCATATAACTTCATGTATGTCATGCAAGACCAGGATGTGGCTCTTGACAATTATATGAGAGACCAGGATGTGGCCCTTGACAATTATATGAAAAACAAAGATTTGTCCCTTGGTAGTTGTATGGAAGACCAAGATGTGGCCCCTAGTAATTAGATGAAAAACCACGATCTGGCCCCTGACAGTCATATGTAATTCTTGGATTTCGCCCTTGGTATTGCAAGGAAAGACCATGATTTGGCCAATGGCAAGATGTAACAATATGATCTAGTCCATATCATTCACCTAGGGTTGGAGCAGACCCATTAGTTTATGTATGTTTGTTGCGTATGTTTATGTGGATAGGATATTGGTTGTTTGGCACTAGAGTCGAACATTTGTGTGGATGCATATGTATTATGGAATATGTGATATATTGGGGAACTCATTAAGCTTTATGCTTATAGTTGTGGATTAAACAATTTTTAGGTCGTGCGTGAGAAGAGCTTAGTGGGATTGTACACACGCATCGAAGATGTTTGTTTCTACGATTTTGTAAATTTAACTATGATAATGTACGATTTCAAAAAATCGAATGTTACTTAATGATTTATTAGATAAAGATTTTAATCTGTTAACTTATTTTGAAAATGAAAAATCTCTTTGTAATTTTCGGGACGTTACAAGTTCGATACATTTCGTGATTAGTGTTTGGTGTTCATTTTTGCAGTTGTCACATATATGGGGTTGCCTATTGGTGCTATGATTGCGAGGGTGGATATTTGGAAATAGGTGATTCAAATATTTCAAAAGCGGATGACTTCATGGAAGGTTAATAAGATTTCCATTCGAGGACGACTAATATTAATTAAAGTTGTCATTGGTTTGTTGGGAATTTACTATGTATATATGTGTGTGTGTGTGTGTGTATATATATATATATATATGTGTGTGTGTGTGTGTGTGTGTGTATATATATATATATATGTCTTCGACGTTCTAGATAAGGTTTGTCTTGAGTTGGAATCCTTGTGGTCTCGGTTCTTTTGGTTTCATGAGGAGGTAAAAATATTAGTAGTATAAGGTGATATATTCAAAGAAATGGAGGTTTGGGAATAGGTTGCTTGTACGCCTTTAATCGGGATTTGTTACTAAAATGGAAGTCACAATTTCTAAACAATAAAAAATGATAATTGGGTTAAAGGTAACAATATTATTCATGAGGTGTCGGGGTGGCTCGCTACAGACCATGAAAAAACAAAGGTGAGTAGGGGTTGGACAACCACTGTGTCATCGGTTCAAGATATGCATGAAAAAGAGTTCCATTCCCAACCACGCCTTTAGGAAGTTGGTGGGAAACTGAACTAACACTTAGTTTTGGGAGGAAATATGGGTTGGTAAAAGATCAATTTCACATACTTTATGCCTTGGAAGTGCTTAAAGAATGTTGAATTTCTACGCAACATCCCAAAAATCCGATCCGAAATTTCATTTTTAATTTAATAAAACAGTATTCCAACACATTATCCATATAAACCAAATGAAAATAAGTGCATCAAACATCATATCAATCAGAGTAATATCTCAAAAGCGGAAACCACGTGGTGTGTGCGATGCAGTCATCCCGAGTTCTTCCCCTTGGAACCGAAAGTACCTGAAATATAAACTGAAAACTGTAAGCACAAAGCTTAGTGAGTTCTCCAAGATATCGCATACCAAACATAAAACACATGATGGGTCCCGCCTAAAGAGTATAACAGGTCCCGCCCTAACTTGCAAAACGGGCCCCGCCCAATAAGTATAATGGGAACCTCCTTAACTCGTATAACGGGCCCCGCCCACATATAATTCATACTACATAACAAGTAATAACATACACGATAATCATCAGGCCCCGCCTAGTAAGCATACAAGCACATATACATACTAGTGTCACACAGACAATGAGTATTCTAACATATCAGATCATGGGTCGGCATTGGTGCCTTTGACCTGCTATACATGGTGAGGAAACTCACCTCTAAATCTGATCGATAGCTGAATAGGTCCCGTCTCTGAATATCAGCTCTACCCAACACCTAAACAGTAACCAATCCTTAGATACAACTCAAAACACCTCAGACCCCCCCCCCCCAGGTCAAACTTGGTCAAAGACAGAAGTCAAGGTCAAGGTTAACAGTCCATGTTGACCCAACACGCTGTGTTTTTCCATCATCCAAATAGTCGGGGAAAACTCCAGCCAACACACTGTGTTGACTTGCAAACACGCCGTGTTTTCCTGAGTTCCAACAACTTAACACATCAAGCTGCCTTCTTTGACTCCAAGAGCTCTAAAGCTCAAATCTATACCAAAATGAGATTTAGAATGGTAAAGTTTCCAACTTTACCCATATGGACTACCAAAAAGGGTCCAAAACCCAACTATAAGGCTTGATAGTGCAAGGGCTTAACCACTAAGCACTTAATCCTTGAAGAAATATCCCCAAAACATAGATCTGACTTCCTAGCTGGAAAACCACATAAAGTTGCCAACTTTACGTTCATGCATGCCTAAATGAAGCTCTTAAGCTTAAAATGGACTTAATAAGTGACTTAATGCATGCATGAAACCAATTATCTCATAAAGCTTGCGCCTTTATGCTCAAGGAGTCCAAAACAAACTCAGATCTGGAATAACAAGTCCTTAAAATGACTTTACTCTCTCAACAACCCAAAAAGGGACCAAAAGCATAAAGCATAATATGAGGAGATCTAAACGTCCATAAGTCAAGGTTCAAACTTGATACCTTAGGAAGCTTGCACAAAAGAAGATGATTCTGGATCCAAAGCATTTCCACCAAGCAAGGCAACTTCAAGATCTCCTCTTCCTTCACTAAGGCCAAAAATGAGCACCAAGAACTTCTTACTAGCTAAAGAAGACCACCAAGAGACTTAAGGATCGGTTTTAGGGTTTTAGTGGCAATGGAGGCTGGTAAAGAGGCCAGCCATGAGGACTTAAGGCCTTTATATAGGGTGCAACACCCTAAAAATTAGGGTTTCTCCACCAGCTGCCGCCATGTCGTGTAATGATACAAACATGTCGTGTTGGTCCAATAAATTTCGTGGCCTGAAGGCCTATCGACACGCCGTGTTGAGGATTTACCACACCTTGTTCAAAGAGAATCATGAAGACATTGGAATTAGTTCATACCTAGAATTGAGTGTTATATTCTAACCATTGGGAGCTCAATTGTTGGGTGTGGAATTTGCAAAACGTTGGGAGCTCAATTGTTGGGTGTGGAATTTGCAAAGGGAGATCAAGGGAAGTATTAAAATAAAGCAGTTGGAAGATATGTTATTAATGTTTGTGGAAATCAATACTTCAATCAATTTGGATAGATGGACGTGTGATCTTAATTCACATGGTGTGTTCTTTGTTAGTAATGCTCACTTTTTATACATTAGGCTACCTTACAGTTAGGAGATGTTGAAACTAGGTGGAATATATACATATCTATTAAAGTCAGTGTGCTAATTTAGTGTGCCTTGTGGGATAGGATTCCTACCAGGAAGAATTTGGTGGACCTTCGCATTGATCGTCCGTCTCTTTTATGTATGTTTTGTGATTCTCGTATAGAAGATACAAATCATGTGCTCCTTGTGTGTGATGTAGCAACTAATTCTAGGTGAGGGTGGCCAAGTGGGTTGATATTCCTTTTTCCTCCTACGGTCGACTATGTTGAATTCTTGTCTTGGGTTGATATAGTTGTGGTCTCGAGCATGAAGAGGAAGACTTTGGAGGTGATAGTATGTATCGGGATGTGAGTGTTGTGGAGCTTTTGAAACAACGCGGTCTATCAAAAGATCATTTTTCCGAAAATTGGTATTTTTGATAATATCAGTTTTCATGTTTTTAATTGGTTTGATAATAGGAACTTGAAATGTGAGACAATATGTACCACTTAGTTACATAATTCGACCTTATTATTCCTACTTTCTAGCTAGTTTTTTGCTAATTTTTTATAATTAACATTTGGTTGTTTAAAAAATACTTATGTTTTGGGTGTATAATATAAAAAAAACAAAGGTATCATATTGGAAAACGCAAATATGTAATCGATTATCCCTTTTTAAATTGAATCAGGTTCTAAGTTTATGTTACAAAAAAATATAAAAATATAAAAAATAAAAAGTGGAAAGGCCATTCTTTCACAACGCCCAGGACTTGTGAAATCATACTCACGCCCTCTAGCATAGGGATCAGATGTATTACCCAATTGTACTAACATCAATTCCCGAAAAAAATGATAGGATATAAAAAATCTAAAGTTCAGAAGGAATTGTGTTGGTGATATTGGGTACGAATCGTTTCTATCGTCTATAAGTTAATCGGAGTTCTCCCTTGAGTTTGTAGGTTTCAACATTTTTCCCTATTTTGTAATATATTTCGATCTACTGGATTCAATATTGAGATGCATTTTCACCAAAAATGAATTTATCCTTACTGTAAATGTAAGGACGATCATTCGCATATCACTCAAGTTAACGAAATATGTTTACACGAAAACTAGTGAAAAAAATCTATCAACTGGAATAGAGAAATTAAATATCCTCCTACAATTTCTGTCTACCGTCTTCCTATCCATGTTAAATTATGACATGTGTCATATTTAACTTTACTTAATACTATTTTATTCCACTTGTCATCATTTTACATAGGTAGGAAGATAAGTAGGAGTAAATTGTAGGAGGATATTTAATTCCTCACTGGAATAAATTGTCACTTGTAAGTGATGCATCGCGGATGCCCAAATGATTGAGATCAAATGTTAATTGTCGAAACAAAATCATTGAATCGCATGTCAAAAAGTTAAAAGTTCAAGAAAAAAGGGCTTAGAAATGAGAAAGATTGATAACATATAAGAGGAAATGAATACGATAAGATTTAAATCGTTGTCAAGAGTCCAACAAAAGTATAATATGTGGATATCATTTTCTTTTTATAATTACAGTGTACTTATTTAAGTATTTTTAATTAGTTTGATATTCGAGTTGTTGTCAGTTGTATAATATTCATTTATGTATAATTTCAAATTGATAATTATTAAAACTTTACAGTACAGAAAAAGATAAAACATTTTCTTTCTTAATTCTTCTTATTTTTAAATAGGCATATTGATTATAAATATTATATAGAATGGTTACTTACATAGAATAGCCAATATTACTTCATTTTCAAGTTTAAAACTATTTTTTCAATGTTTTTCAACCAAAAATATCAAACTTAAAGAGAGGGTGCCTTTTTGGTTTGTCGAATTGAGTTCGATTAACTTTTGGTTTGATTTTTTCACAAAAAAGTTTATACTCTATGATGATTTGATGATGAGTTTATGGTAATTATGATTCTTATGATGCATTAGTGATAATTTTATGGTGTATGAGTGATAAGCAAGCTGATTGCAACATCTTATGCATGAGGTTCATGAGTGAGGCAATTTTGTGTAGTCCAAACAATTTACTAGGTTTTTGAGGTCCATCACTCATGCACTCTGTATGTTTTTGGGATCGTTTCATTCCTAACGGCCTTTACATGCATGTCCATGGGTTTGTTTGTATGGTCCGGAAACTAGACTTATGGTACATGAAGGTTGAAGTAGACCCTTGGGCATACACATATCTTAGGGATGAAGTGCACTCATGTTAGACCAGTGATGAAAAAATCCCATTGCAACTATAGATTTGATTTGTGTATGTGGATACTTCGAATGATCCATGCATAAATATACATATTGTGTGTTGTATGGTGCTATGTTTCATCATTCATACCCTTTGCATGTCATTTGCTGTGTTTCAACCCTCATATGTTTGAATGTATGTGGATCTGTTTCATCCTCATATACTACATGCAAAGGGAAAGGGGTGAAACATGCCAATATTGTAACACCTGTTTTCCAGGATAGATCAGTTGAGGACTTAAAAGGATCAAATGCAAAGTTTTTGGGAAAAACCATGTGTCATGATGTGGTGAATGGAACATCACAACGTGGAGTTCAAATGGCTTGAAACGTGCATCTGATGGTCGCCACGACGTGGCAAGAGGAACGCCAGAACATGGAAGCTGCTACAGCCCAAACCCATGATTTTTAGGGTTTCTTCCATATTTAAGCACTTAAACTCAAGGACTAGGGCATCATCTTCAGCCTCCAACCCTTCAACACAAAACCATATCCTCCATGTATGTTTGAGAGCCTATTTTCTTGAATTAGAGCTTATTCCTTGAACTTTTGTGAAGCTTTAGGAAGAAGGAAGTCCACATTGGTGCAAGGAAGCAAGGAGCTGGTTTGAATCCATCATTCTCTTTTGATTTCTGAGCTATTTGAGGTATAAAGTTCATACCTTAGCATTTCATCTACTAGATTCAAGTTTCATACCATTTTGGGTAGTTTTGGTCCCTTTCATGGATGCTCTTTGAGTTTGAGGAACTCCAAAGATTGTTACGGTCTTCTTATGAACTCTAAGTTTCTGATTATTGAGAAAAGAGCCATGTTTGGAGTCATCTTTTGTCCATGC
This sequence comes from Lactuca sativa, assembly GCF_002870075.4. Classification (NCBI taxonomy): domain Eukaryota; kingdom Viridiplantae; phylum Streptophyta; class Magnoliopsida; order Asterales; family Asteraceae; genus Lactuca; species Lactuca sativa. The sequence continues at coordinate 10,751,596 of NC_056628.2, forward strand.
ACAAGTTTGGGTCACATTAAGGACTTATTGGACTTGGAATTGTAGATCTTGACTTATAATTGAGTCCTAATAGATAAAGTTGGAAACTTTATCCATTAGGTAATTGAAATAGACCAGATCTGAAGTTATGGGTGTAACATCCCGATGATGATGTATTTTCAATTCTAACCCTAGTATAAAGAAATATTGCATTTTGGCCCTTATGCATGATAAAGTTTGCAAAATGGCCCTTAGTGGAATTTTTGTAATTATTTGGGGCGGACACACGTATGTTGGGTGTACTCCTAGAGTATGCGGGGCGTACGTGGGTGAGCCACAAACCCTAGTTTTTAGGGTTTGGACTCTATTTAATCATCTTTATGGCCTCCAAACCTCTTTTCTTATCAGCCTCCATCACCCGCATTCGATCTTAACAAACCCTAGTTCCTTGTTTGGAAATTCTTGACCTTTGTGTTTATTTTATGGCTTTGAAGAAGAATGAAGGAAGTGAAACCACCTTGGAAGCTTGAAAAAGCTTTGGATCTAAAATCTTCATGTCTTTAGTAACCTCCAAGAGGTATAAAGTTTCAAACTTGGATTGTATTTCCTTAAGATCTTGCTAAATTCTTGATTTATGAGCATTTTGTCCCAAGTCTTGACCTTTTTGGAGTATTGCATTCATTATCCCATTCCTTTTGTCCTTTCAAATGTTTTGAGGTGCTTAGAGGCATAAAAATGTGGACTTGATCAATTATTCCCTTCCATGCATGTGCTACAAGGTCTTAATGGGTTAAGTAGATAAGGTTATTAGTATTAAGCACTTTTTGGCCATGCAAGACCATAAAGTTGGAAACTTTATGGTCAATGACGTTATCTGGGACTTGGATCATACTTTGAATATAAGGACTTGATGTATTAAGCTCTTAATCAGAAAAAGGGCTGACCAGGTGCGTACACTGAGCATACCAAGTGGTACGTTGCATGTACGCGGTCAGAGCCCCGTCCTCTGGTCAACAAGAGAGTACACCCTACGTACAGAGGAGTATGCCCAACGTACTCGGCTGGGCCGACTCAGCTGGGTTGACTCGACTGAGTTGACTCAGTTGGGTGTTGACTTGACCTTTAACCTTTGACTAAGTTTGACCAAGGGTATTTTGGGAAATTATTATTAATCTAGAATGGGAAATGTTTTGATTATTAGGAGTCGAGTAGAGTCGGTTGTCAGAGAAGAGATTCATTCAGACTGTATTCGGATTGAGAGGTGAGTTTTCCTCACCGTACTTATGGGTCAAAGGCACCAAGGCTGACCCATTAGATTAGATATTTTGGTTCGTTGTATGTTGCTATACTTAAGTAATATGTTAGATCCGTATCTTGGTATATAGGATGTTGTTATGTTGTATTGATCTATTATATATGTATCCTGGTATGTAGGATGCTGTTATGTTGTAGTGATATGTTAGATCTATATGTTTACCTGTATTTTCTATCTATTGATTATTATGGTGTATGTTGATATTTTATGGTTTACTGGGTTGAGGAGGACCAACTGAAACTAAAGGCCAAGACACACAGGGCGGTCCAGATAGACTAAAGGCCTATGAGGCGGTCCAGTTAGGCTGAAGGCCCAGAGAGCGGTCCAGATAGGCTGAAGGTCCGGTGAGGCGATCCAGTCATGATGAAGGCATTATATACATGTTGTTGTTGTTATGTTATGCGGTGGTACTTTGGGGGAACTCACTAAGTTTTTGCTTATAGTTTTAGTTTTGTTTCAGGTACTTCTGAGGATCGTGGCAAGGTGAAGGTGTGATCGTACACATCCTTCGGTTTTATGTTATCTGCATTTTTGGGACACTTTGATTTATGAGAAATACTTTTGAAACAATGGTTTTGTAAACATTATGGATTGAATTACTGTTTTTGAAAAGTTTAAATTTGTTGTGATTTTTGAGACGTAACAATGGGTTTAGATCTATTAGGATTAAGAAATTAATTGAGAGTGTGGCATTCTGTCATGAACCACAGCGTGGTGAAGGGATTGCTATGATGTGGCAGGGTCCTGCATGTCGACTGTTGTCACACCCCCAAACCGATAACTGCGGAAACGTTCGGGGGCGGAGGACGTCATGTACACTATCATAAAAATGCACAATAGTAAAACAAGCAACAACATCCATTGCAGTAATAGAATAGTTAATAAATGTGTTTTCTGTGAATATTTGTATGACACCAAAATTGTATATATAACAAAATAAAAGACGAGTCTTGAACATGCTCTGTCTTCTCAAAACCTGGTCCATTGTACCTGTCTACTGGTTCCCTGAGACTACAAGTTATTTTGAAACAGAGTATCAACATTTAAGTTGGTGAGTTCATAAGTATTTGTCTAGTGAAAATGTTTGTATTTGTCTAGTGAAAATGTTTGTATCTTTCCTAGAAAATCCTATATTTTCTGCTTTAAAATGAAAAGTAGTCTTCTACCAAGACTCAACTGTTTGTATGTTCTTTTCTCTTGAAAATAGTGTACAATGTATGTTTGTACTTGAAATAGTATAAATGTAGGTTTCCCATATTTATAAAACTATCCTTACTCGAAAAATAGTGTGCATTTCTCATGTGAGAATATAACTGTATGAATGTAATGGAAAAATGAAGATTTACAGTAGTATTATTGCATAAAATACACTACTGATGCATTAACTACCTTGAAACCTAACTGGTTAATTAAGTTTAAAATGTGATAGGGTTATAACCATGCTTGATTGGCTAGTATAAAACACGACGTTCTTCAGGCGTCGAAAATGGTATGACATTTGTCACCCGTAGACCTGCAGGTCCTACTGTAGCTAGCAGCAAGGTGTGGGATTGTTAATCCCGTATAGATCTATACACAAACTCACGCTCTCCCTCCAGGAGACTCTGGTTATAAAACGTGACATAGCAAGAATAATGCTACGCCATGAAATAGTATCTCACATTTTAGTTATCTTGTTCTTGTTATAGTATGTAAGTTCCTTCTTGTTCTTGTAAATGAATATTATACTTTGTAATGAATAATAATAGTATGTATGTATTGACTCATGTATTGTTTCTCTGTTCTATAAATAGTATGTGGCGATCCCCTAAACTATACCTATTATAGTCTACTAGTATGTTCTTTTGAACTGTAACCGATTTAGAGAAAAGACTAATTTACCCAATGTATCCAACTGAGTTAAGTATGTACTTTGAAAATGGAGTTTAATATTCATGTATATATTTAGTAAGTATAACTATGATTTATCTGACAATCGGACTAGTGATCCTACCCTAAGCCCAAAACCAAACAAGGAATATGAGTCAAGGTATTTAGCAATAGTCCTAAGTCCGTTAAAGCATACTTATACATAAATATATAAACGAATACGATTTTGATAATAAACATCAATATAAAATAGTTTAAAATAGTTTTTGAAATGATTTCAACAACAATTATAAGCATAGGAAATCCTTTGTTTGTTTGTTTTCACATGTAAATGTTAACACAAATCTATTGTGTTCTACTTGTATTCCCCCTAAAAGCATTTAAAAGGGTAAAATGTAGGAATATGATTCACCTTGTGTGAGTGATTCGTATGAAAGTTCGATATAGGATGTTATATTCCACTAGTTAGCTCCTAGAACAAAACAAGTCTTCAAATGCATTTCACGTGATATATATGCATACAATTAGTGTATAGAATCATAGAGACGATAAGGAAATCAACTAATTTGTAAGTTTAACTTAAAAATAAGAGTGTTAGAATAAAAATGGAAGGCTGAAAGGAGTTCGCGGCTCCACCTTGGAGTTTACGGTCGTATATGGTTCACAGCCACTTGAAGATTCAAGTGTTTTCGGCTGGAAACTCAGTGTGTGTTCTTGGTGTTCTTGGTGAAATGGAGGAGATGTATGTGTTCACGGCTGAGTGTTCTTGATGAAAAGAAGGTGATTCAAGGGTTTTTGGCCCAATGATTTTGATGAATGAAGAACACTTGAAGATCAAAAGCAATATCCTAAGAAGATTCAAAGGATTTGAAGGATGATAGTTGAGAGAGAAAGGTGTTTGCGGTTGAAGATCTTGAGAGGGAAGGGGTGAGTTTTAGGCTGGATCAAGAAGAAGTGAGGAGGGAGTTCACGGTTCATCCCCTAAATAGGTCAAAATTGATGGGACACCTTCGTTGGAAACCACACCGAAGGGATAAGACCGAGTGTTTGCCGCCGAAGAGTTCACGGCCGAGGTTCACGGTTGCGAACCGTTTGTGGTCCGAACCGTTTGCTGCCCATGCGAAGGTTTGCGGCTCATGCGAAGGTCCTTGGCCCTAAATGATTCCCTCATTAAACACACAACACCTTTAAGTACAAGGTATATACACATATAACTGTAACATCCCAAAAATACAGGCCAAAAAATTTGTTTTAATTAAGTTATTCCATAAAACCATCAATATAAAACATTCATAATAATATCTCATGTCAAAACCAGTGTGTCAATTATCAGGCATGTCATCATAAAATAATATTAGAGTATAATCCCAAAGACCTCCTATAAGGAAAACATAGTGTGATGCGTTGCGATCAAGCCGACTTCTTTCCTTTGAAAATGAAGTACTTGAAACCAAAACTGAAACCGTAAGCACGAAGCTTAGTGAGTTTCCCAGAGCATACCACACACATAATCCACATATCACATATCATGTTAGCTATAAAAGCTACACACATATCATATATCTTGTTAGCTATAAAAGCTACACACATCACATATCATGTTAGCTATAAAAGCTACACACATATCACATATCCTGTTAGCTATAAAAGCTACACACATATCACATATCATGCATACATAAAACCTGTAATAGTGCCATGGGCTACCCCACTTGGTCATTACCTAGGACTGTCATGGGCTCCCCACATGGTGTGACATCCAATGTCATGGGCTACCCTACATGGTCTTTACCTAGGACTGCCATGGGCTATCCCACATGGTCTTACATCCAATGTCATGAGCTACCCCACATGGTCTTTACCTAGGACTGCCATGGGCTACCCCCACATGGTCTTACACCCAATGCCACGGGCTCCCCCCAGGGTCTTCATGCAAAACACAATCACATATCATATCAAATCACATAATGGGTCGACCTTGGTGCCTTAGATCCATGGGTATGGTGAGAAGACTCACCTAGCACTACTAAAGTCCTATAGATAAAACTCCAGTGTTGGTTGATAGATTCCCGAACTGTCAACATCAAAACATCACCCAATTAATAATTGGATTCCATTACATAACCATAAATACATACTTTGGATAATTACTACATTACCCCAAGCTTGGCTTTATTCCAGCCCAAGGTCCAATCCATAGGCCTAAAAGTCAAACTAGGAATCAAATCCCAACATATGGCCCAATTTTCCAAATTGGGCCCAAGCCTTTACATGGTCTTATTCAAAGGCCCAACCATTTATTCTGGTCGAGCATTTGACACTCTAATGGCCAAATAACATATAATCATTAAGGCCCAAACAATGGCCTATCTATGGCCCAATTTTCTAAATTGGGCCCAACTCCCCACATGGGCCTTACCTCCAAGCCCATTAATTATTCTAGTCCCTTTGTTTGATCTTGGATGGCCCATTAATAACCCAATCATCAAGGCCCAAAAGAAAGGCCCAACAACAAACCCAAGAGAAATTATGGTTTCACATAAAATGACAATTAGGGTTAAGTGTTTCTTACTTAACCCGTTAATAACTTAATCCATTGAGTCCTTTACTCTACTAGATAAATGATATGGAGAAATTGGGCCTAATACACAATCCAATCTCAATGGCACAAAAGTGGGTCCAATAAGTCCAAGGCCCAAATACTCACAATTAGGGTTTTCTAAACCCTAATTAGGGTTTCCACCCAAACATGGCCCAATAGGACCAAAATTAATCTTTAAGCCTAATAGGGTTTTGCTGGGTCCATTAGGGTTTTTCTTGTGGGGCACCACCTACTACCACCTCGGGTAGTTGTGGTCAATGGCGGCTCACGGCGGCGGCCACCACCTTACGGTGGTGGTTATTATTATTATTATTTTCATTATTCAATGTTAATTACAGTTACAAGGATTTTATCCAAAATACCACACACACACTAATACACACACACATAGTCCCACCATGGTGGCCGGCGGTGACGCTAGGCGGCAGCCACCATGGTTGGCGGCCATGGTGGATATTTATTATGTTTTCCGACCATCAACACCATCTACAACAAAACACATACACCTACATGAATTATTTTGCTCAAAAGGTCCAGCCACCCCCTTGGTGGCTCACGATGGCGGCAGCAGCACCAAAACGGCAGTAGCAGTGGCAGTTGCGATGATAGATAAGGTGGCGGTAGTGGTCTTTCTTGGTCCCCAGCCGAGCAAACAACACACACACACACGCAAACCCAAGTTGGACACCGGACTACTCCCAACCCAACCACTGCGGTTGGCAGGTGACAACCGGAAACACCGAAATGGTGACCCAAGGCCACTGGCAACTCCTATCGACGTGAACGACACCAAATTACAGGAAGAACGAAGAGGAAGGAATAGATGGGTAGCTGCGATCCTTACCGAGAGCTTCCGATTCACACCCGACATGCACAACAATGAACACAACGCGTTACATCAGAGGAGAGCAGCGACCACCTGCTGTTGGCGTCTTTGTGCGGCACTTCGGCGCTAGCAGCAGCTTCGCCGACGATCTGGTTGCGGTGGACTCCAGCTTCAACGGCAAGGAGGCGGCGGCAAGAGGAGCTCCAAGTGTGGTGGCGGCTGAAGGAAGTTATGTGGGGGATTAGGTTTTAGGTAATGTAACAGTAAGAAGAAGTCACCGGGTTAAATCCCGCTCCACTCAAAACTTTGCCTACTTTTACAAGTTCGGTCCCTCCCCCATGGGATCTGTTCAAATCAGCTCCAATATTTACCATTATGCACCTCCTCTACAAATTGTTCTCAATAAATTCCAAATAATTCACAAATGAGTCCCTTAGCCTCCAAAAATCTCTTCAATGGAGTCCCAAAAGTCACCATATAGCCCCTGCCCTCATAATTATTTACAATACTAATCCGGAACTGACACTTTAAACCCCCGACTTCTAAAATTGTAACCTTGATGTATAATTATTGATTTTAGGGTTATTACACAATCATTAATTTATTTATTTATTAAATAAACGGGGTGTTACAACTCTCCCCCACTTAAATTAGATTTCGTCCTCGAAATCATTCCTTACCGGCTCAACCATTCTAGTAACATGGTCACCATCTTGGGCACACCCTAGCTTTCCCAGGGTAGCCGTGACCAATCTTAACGAAGCCCTGAGATCCGCAGGCGAACGAATTTCTTGCAACAAGATCACATCTACTCCTTCTGAAATATGTTGTCTCGAGATGGTCTGAATCCCTGGCAGACCACTCATACTGAATCATTATCATTGGACCCAGTCCACTTTATTCTTCTACCGGCTACTCAGCTTCCAATCACTAGAGGTTCCCACTATAAATCTTGGTCACAAGCCCAATTACCTCTACAGATCACTTATACTCGGCTAAGGCTTAGATAATCTCGCTGCGATTAACTTAGCATAACCCAAGCAATATGTTATTCTGTCTATACTTGCAACCCAAAACACAAATACTAATACTGCCCAAAACGCAGAAACTGCTTGAACATTGAACTGCCTGAAGCAGTATGTTGCCACCTGATTGCTTTCCAAAATCTAACGAGACCTCCTTGGTCTCAATTCGTTCACCAATCATCTGAAATATTGAGTTCCGAACCGGCTACAGAGCCAAGGGCTCCCTACTTAGTCGACTCACACGTCTTCTGAACAAAATCCTTCTCTGGAACTAGTTGCCACTGGTTATCATGCCATTGTGGCTCTAACAACCTCCTGATCCAACCGATTGGATCTATGCGTCGAATCCTAACGTTACCGATTCTAGGGCTAAAAATGATTGCTACCCGACCAATGGTAGCCTAATGTACCAAATGACCTTACGCAGTCCATTACTCCCCTGATCTCATAAATGTAGGGGTGATCCTACAGGCTTATCACTGCCTCAACCAGATCTAATCCATCTGGGTAATTTCAAAACCCAATTTGTGGATTTCCATATCCTCACTGCTACACCCGGATTGGTGGGTACCATTGTTCCTTCCGCGTTCCAACAACATGTTGATGCCATCTACCAACCTAGTGAATGCTATGGCTACACCCACAGTCTCATGACAACCTATCACTATTTGACCGCTAGTGAACGCTACGCCTACCCCCGTAGTCTTACAACACTTTCACCCTAACTAACCATTAGTGAATGCTACGGCTTCCCCATAGTCTTACAACACTTCCATACCAACTGACCATTAGTGAATTTTACGGCTCCCCCGTAGTCTTACAACACTTCCATCCTAACACAACCGTAGCCCAATACCTTACCCCTAATCTATCGATTTGAACGCATGCAGAGTCAATCACATACTCGACCGAACACCCGAACTAAACTCAATTTGTGACCGGAGCCCCAACCCGTCTCCCCAAATTCTGTTATCAAGCCCCCAAGAAGATGCGATTCACATGACGAGGAGTCTTACCAGACTCCAACTTGCACAACCCTCAACCAAAGAGCCACCTTGTGAGCTATTACGCTTTCGACAAAGGATGGTTGCTTCCAAGCCCACCTCCTGGTTTTCATCGCTCGATCACTTCCTTTTCCACTAAGTGATTGCTTAGGGACCTTAGCGTACGATCTGGGCTGTTTCCCTCTCGATTTTGGATCTTAGCACCCAAAAAGTCTGTCTGTACAAACGATCTAGGCCTGTATTCGGAGTTTCCTTGGGGTTGGTAAGGCGAAATAGGGCCACCCTAGCCCATTGAGTGCTCTACCTCGAGCCATCGACATCATACGCTCTACTGAAATAGATTTCACGAAAAACCAGCTATATCCGATCTTGGTTGGCCTTTCACTCCTAGCCAAAGAATTAGCAGAGTCGTATCCCTCCTCCTAAAAGAGAGAATCGGGCTAACCTAAGAGAGAGACCAGCCATAATTGCTCTTAAGGTTAGTTAATGGATTTCAAGGACGAGAAGCCCATCCCGGTCTCATACATGTCCCTGTCCTGAATACCTGCGCGGTTCTCCCCCACTTAGATTCGACTAAGTCTTCGCAATACATGAGATTTGAAGGATTCCCGATCCTCCTTACTCTTTAATAACCAATTGCTGACAACCTATTTCTTATTCGTGCGAGTGCTCTATTACGGGCCCAAACCCCCAAAGGCCACACCATCCCTGAAGACCAGACAAACACATCCCGAATCCTAGTGAAAATGATAATCTCATACACCTTGAAATGATGCCGCACCTATATCTTGATGTCCAAATAATCATTGCCCAGACCAAAGCCTCAACAATAAACCATTTTCCTTGGTGCTTCCAAAAACCGACTCAAGCATAGTGCTGAGTTACCAATCCTGACCGTAGATCTTTCGCATCACGTCTCTAAACCGATCTCGACCATAGACCTAGATAAGGTTGAACGTTCTAAACCAACAAAGAAGGAAGCAACCTTTCACTAACCACCCCGTAACTCATGGTATGCAAATGACATATGACAAATGGTGAATGTATAGTCCAACCATAAATAGGGAAACACACCCAGAGGTACACTTACAAAAACACTTGACACGAAAACTCCCTCATGTAGTTTCCTGTAAGTACCGCACTAAACCCGGCCCTGCTGGTCTCTCACAACTGACTCGAAGCCTTGGGCCCCTTTCCGGGACCCTCCAATATGTGTACCTGATTTGATCCCCTCTTCCTAATGTGCTCCAAATCAATCCCCGCTCTCGAGCTCTAGAAATCATGTCATTCAGGGTCTCGCACCCTAGCACATTTACCAGCTCAATCGTCAACTTTTGAACTGCAATAGTTGGGGCAACCTCTGATCTATACCAAACTACTAACCATCCCCAATACATAGTCTCCAATCCCTAAAGTGCAATAGAATGCACAATCCACCCGTGTCTTCCGATACGTGAGATCCACGACGATCTCAAAATCCTGACAGTCCTTCCGCTATCCGGCTCACCACCGTCGCCGGGACCAAACCTTGGTCCTTCTCCTTGTGTGTTCATTCTCATTTTGCATAGCATCTATTCCCACATTCCAATCATAATCAAGGATTCTCCTTCCCAGGCTTCTTAGATTCTCCAAGACTCTCACTGATTCGAGTATGGATCCTATGCTTTTAGTAGTACAGGCCCATACTACCTTCCACACCTATCCATACTTTCCTCAACAATCCTCCCGAATCCTCTAAGTCAACTACCCCATTGATGCACCGATCATCCACTAAACAACAACAAAATATCCACTACATAACCATAAATATATACTTTGGATTATTACTACATTATCCCAAGCTTGGCTTTATTCCAGCCCAAGGTCCAATCCATATGCCCAAAAGTCAAACTAAGAATCAAAGCCAAATATATGGCCCAATTTTCCAAGTTGGGCCCAAGCCTTTACATGGTCTTATTCAAAGGCCCAACCATTTATTCTGGTCCAGTATTTGACACTCTAATGGCCCAATAACATATAATCATTAAATCCCAAACTATGGCCTATCTATGGCCCAATTTTCCAAATTGGGCCCAGCTCCCCACATGGGCCTTACCTCCAAGCCCATTAATTATTCTAGTCCCTTCGCTTGATCTTGGATGGCCCATTAATAACCCAATCATCAAGGCCCAAAAGAAAGGCCGAACAACAAACCCAAGTGAAATTATGGTTTCACATAAAATGACAATTACGGTTAAGTATTTCTTACTTAACCCATTAAGAGTCCTTTACTCTACTAGATAAATGATATGGAGAAATTGGGCCTAATACATAGTCCAATCTCAATGGCCCAAAAGTGGGTCCAATAAGTCCAAGGCCCAATTAGGTACTTCTAAACCCTAATTAGGGTTTCCACCCAACCATGGCCCAATAGGCCCAAAATTAATCTTTAAGACCAATAAGGTTTTGCTAGGTCCATTAGGGTTTTGCTTGTGGGGCACCACCCACTACCACCTTGGGTAGTGGTGCTCAATGGCGGCTCATGGCGGTGGCCACCACCTTACGGTGGTGGTTATTATTATTATTGTTATTTTCATTATTCAATGCTAATTACAGTTACAAGGCTTTTATCCAAAATACCACACACACACTAATACACACACTTAGTCCCACCGTGGTGGCCGGCGGTGGCGCTAGGCGGAAGCCATGGCTGTCGTCCATGGTGGATATCTATTCTGTTTTCCGACCATCAACACCATCTACAACAAAACACATACACCTACATGATTTTTTTATTTGCTCAAAAGGTCCAGCCACCCCACTTGGTGTCTCACGGTGGCGACAACAACACCAAAACGGCAGTAGCAGCGGCAGTTGCCATGATAGCCACCACCTTATGGTGGTGGCGGTGGTCTTTCTTGGTCCCCAGCAGAGCAAACAACACACACACTCGCAAACCCATGTTGGACACCGAACTACTCCCAACCCAGCCACTGCGGGTGGCAGGTGACAACCGGAAACACTGAAACGGTGACCCAAGGCCACCAGCAACTCCTGTCGACGTTAACGACACCAAATCACAGGAAGAACGAAGAGGAAGGAATAGATGGGTCGCTGCGATCCTTACCGAGAGCTTTCGATTCACACCCGACGTGCACAGCGACAAATACAACGCGTTTCACCGAAGGAGAGCAATGACCACCTGTAGCTGGCGTCTTTGTGCGACACTTTGTCGCTAGCAGTAGCTTCACCGCGCGATTTGGTTGCAGTGGACTCCAGCTTCAACGACAAGGAGGCGGCGGCAAGAGGAGCTCCAAGTGTGGTGGTGGCTGAAGGAAGTTATTGATGGGTTTTGGTCATAAGACATTCTATGTGCTCATACAAACCCTAATGCTTGGATCTAGGTTTCTCTATTTTACATGCAAGTTATCCAAGACTATAAACCCTAATTCTAGCATACAAGTAATCATATTAACATGAGAATAGGTTTATAATGTTACCTTGATTGTTATGTAGCAATAACAATCCCAAATCTCCTTGTATTGACTTTGGAAGGCTTAGAGTCACAAGTGTCACTCCTCTAATGGCTTACAAACACCAAGAGAAAATGGAGAAGGTATAAAGAGAGAGGGTAGGTATTGAATTCGTTTCTAGGACCTCTTGGGAAGGCATATACGAATTCATGAGCCTTGGGGTCTTTATATAGGGTTAGGATTAGGGTTTCAGTCCTTATCCTTATCTAGTTACTTGCCCATCAAGCAACCATAAGATAAGCCTTGAAAATCCCTATCTTTTGGACCTTGGACGATTTTAAGGATATCCTTATCCTTGAATTCGTCCATCCTTTAACAAGGATAACCATTGCCCTATTTTGTAACTATCACATAATTACAATTCAGCCCCTCTAGTTTAATTAATTACACTTGATCACAAAATTAATTCTTAATTAATTATTGACCAATATTAATTAAACAAATATGATTTCTCCTTTAATATATTATTCTTATAACATATTAATAAATCATAATAACCTCTCTCTTTATTTATTTCTCCAATCAAGTTGCTTTGGTGAAGGCAAACCAAAAGGACCATGCATCATCGGGTCAAGTACATACCAAAATAGTTATGGACTTAGACACTAATCCAACAGTCTCCCACTTGGATAAGTCTAATAACTATTCTGCGTATGACTTCAGATCCTGATCTGCAATCGTAGCTTTCCAAATCCGTTGTCAACTCTGATCCTATTAGATACGCGTGTCCTTAGATAAGGGATCATATATTCCTCCATTCTAGATATCATATGAGATATGATTTCAAATCATTCTCTTTGTACTATATCTCGATTTCTGATTTATTACGACTGACTAATTGAACAAATCAAATTAGCCCTAGCCCGGCCGAGCATTTACGTTTCTCATCACTAAATCATCGAGGGGCCCAAAGATATCGCTTTTATCCTACTTTGGTTAAAAAGAACGGATAAACTTTAATTCAATGCTCGCTTGCACTCACTCACCGAATCACACACAACAATATGTTTTATAACACCAAGTTACTAGTGCGTTTACATATTATCAATGTGCAACCGATTCGCAAGATACAACTCACACATCTCGGTTTCAAGAATATAAGATGTTATCGTCTCACCAATCACTCGTGATACAATTCATGGAGTGATCTAAGTGAGCGTGGGTTTAATCCAATGCTCAAATCATATTCATAAGCACTCATGAACATTGCAACAAACATTTGCTTATGTCTAATACTCTTTTAGACAATCCATACACCAATTCACCACAGTCTTCGTTCATATCTACTTCCAACATATGAACGACTGTGGCCCGTTCGAATAATTCGATTATTCTTAATAAATTCAATTATTCTGGAAGTCAAAACATGCAAATGTGAAACACAAGAATAATACTAATCCCATATGGCCTCAAACCTTTGAGTATAAATAAAACTCCTTTTATTTATCACCATATTGATTACTCATTATTTGTCGTTTCGAGTAATCAACTTCTTACTTGAATTATTACACTTGTCCCATGCTCCTAGCATGCACACAATGTTTACCTATGGTTCTTACTTTGTGAAATAGATCAAATTGAACACTTTTCCAATCATTCTCATTTCACAACTCCAAATCCTTTTTCATAAATGTAAGAATATCAAATTCTTGCTACTTATAGAATATGCTAGATTCTAACATTCTATGCAACTATCCTTTCGTAATGTCACTGCACCAAAGTCACAAAGACTATTGCCAATGATATTACAAAGTCCTCTATCGGATATTGTTACAAGACAATTCCATAGACGTGATGTCTCTCACTCAAAGTACATTCTTTGAACATCCTTTTGCATAGAAGTTTCTAATCTAGTCATAGATTTCTCAATATTTAATTCCCAATATGGACACACTTCCATATGTTTCATATGACAACTCATTCTTAATAGAATCTTTTCTATTCATAAGAGAGTCGATATGGTCCATCCAGTATGGAAACATTTCCATATTTTCTAATACTATACTTCCAACTACTCACAAGCAACCAATCCTCATCGAACTTTGGATTGTCCTTTGATAGTTGTTTAATTATTTTAGTCAAAACCAATTCTAGTCCCTTTTCCCTCTAAATGCGCTCGACATTTGGAAAATTTTAGAATGGTCAAACATTAAAGCATTTGCAATCGATCCTATACCCGAAGCATATGGGACACGACGCATAATGTTTTATTTGCTATGTTCTCAAAATTCGAATTGTGAAGAGAAATGCCATAATCATAATCGAAATTTTAAGAACACACTATGTACCCTTGACTAAATTTATTAACATTTCTCAACCTAATCCTTTAGATTTGAAATGAAGCATAATATTCTCTCCCTTAATTATAGCAAAACAACTTTACAAACCTTACTACTTTGCAAGGTATAACTCTTGTTTTCTATAATTAATATTGCTAACTTGCAATACTTTCTATAATAATCATACAATCATAACTTTTATGCTCCCACTATCATGATGATTACTATACAACATAACACTTATGCTCCTACTAGCTTCGACATGTATTCATAAACATCTTAACTTTCAGAAAGACAATACCTATTGAATTTCTTAAATCCATGTTTCTAATACTTAATGCTTTGATAATCTTTTATCAAGGCCTCTTAAACTTATACACCTTTGCCTTATATAGTTCATATGTGTGTCTAAACAATTAAGAGTAATTGCCAAACCTCACAATTCAAATCATGGAAAGGGATACCGTAACCATAATCGAATTCGAGAATGCAATTTTACAATCACTATCTTCTTAAAATCTTTCTTAGTGAAAGCATTTCCTCACAATCATTTTCATGAAGGAGGAAATCTTATGACACTTAGATTTAATGGTGTATTTGTTCCTATCCATGTGAATTTGTCAAAACCAAAGTTTACGACAAATTCAAACTCATATGGATCGAACTTTCTTGATCTCGATTTCTTGCCTTATGGTAGCACAGCTACCCACCACGTCTTCCAAGTAGTTAAGCAGCTCACCTTTTCCTATCAATGTACCTTTCATTGATTAAGGTGCCTTGCCTTTTATGCGTTCAAAATGAGAATTCATAGAACTCACATGCATAATTAACTCAATTGGAACAGCACATAAACCAAATAATGTCAACACGATAGGTTGCAAACCTCAACTCGTGCGCTAGTGATGATCGATAAGGTCTATTTGATTTGTTCTTGAAGCCTTTCAAGACCAATAAGACTCCCATTGACTCCTTGACATATAAGATTCTTTTGTCAAAACATTTCTTGACAAACAAATATTCAAGAGTTAGTGTAGCTTTTATCAAAACTCTTCATAAATTGGTCCTAGTTGGTCTTTGTCTTATCCAAGACATCACAACTTTCCACATTTGATGAATGTTATAAACCTTCTTAATAATTTTCACTCATTGTCACAATCTTAACTTTAAGACTTGTTTTTGGAACGAAGTATGATTGACTTCTTGATTTAACCATTTCTTTAATTCTTGATTCCTCTTCTTAGACATACAATTGTACTAAGACTCACTTAGAGGATCAATTGAGATATGGTTCTTAATCATTAAGACCTAGCATAAAAGGTACTCTCCCATCTTCTTAGAATGAAGAAACTTTTATCTTTCTGCCTACTTGATTCTTCTTATTCGTTCTGCTATTGATCTAAACCCTTTAATCAATTCAGAATTACACTTAATCTTGTAAGTATAATCATATTTACTAAACCTTTAGTAAATCATGACGAATATCATTGTTACTCTTATAGTGGACTTGATCAACACACAACATTGTGTGCTCGATCTCTTAGCCCTTCACTTGACACTTTGTCAATGAATTTGTCTAATTTCCAAATATGAAATTTCTCATTCATCATGCAACCAAGTTGCGTGATTCCAAATTTCTGTCCAATTGAAACTTTGGGTGATGAGAAACTCTCCCTATTTGGTAAATTCTCAACTTTCCATAAATAACATAATAAGAACCAAATCCATTATTGTTAATAATAGAAACATTTTAACATCAATTTTTCATACACGCCATTGCAAGGATAATAAATAAAATTTGAAAATCAAAATTTATTTTATTGCGGAAAAATTTGTCCTTACAATGCAATTCATTGAAAAACTTATGCTAATACATCTTTCTTAGCAATCTAACTCTAACTCTAAGTAGTAGCTTAAGAATCTAATCTTCGAGAAATACGATCGAAATCCATTCCTTCATGGTTAGATTCTGCTCACTTCTTCCTTTAAGCTCCCTTTCTTTTCTTCGATTCTACAAAACATCAATTTGTAATCTTATCACATTATGTATTAAGAATCTAGAATGAAGCTTAAAAGAGTTAGTCAATGGATTTTACCTATATTAGAGCCATACGTTTCGACTCTCCCATCTCTTAGATCTCTTAGGTAAATGGGGCTGCTTCGTCTCTAATGCCCTTTCTCTTGGCAATAAAAGCAGATTGACTCTTTTGGAACATGACATAGAACTACTTTAGACATTTCCTTTCTCTTATGATCAAACTTTTCGATCATAGCATGTCTTTCGTTGCCATTGTCTATATCCATAGAGGTCTTGAAGGTAGATTCACCAATCAACTTTGCTTTTCCATTGCGCTAAACCATTGTTGATTCAGCAACAATAAGCATATATGTGAGATCTATAAGGGTCACGTCGCGGTTCATCATATAGTACTCTCTTACGAACTAACTATATGAATTAGGAAGTGACTGAAGAACCCAATCAACAGCCATTTCCTCATAGACAACGGATCCCAACATTTTTAACCTATCAATGTGTGACTTCATCCCTAGGACGTGTGCACACACACCGACTTTCCTTCTTTATGTTTACTTGCCAAAAGGGCTTGAGTGATCTTGAACTTTTCAAGCCTTTGAACTTGTGGGTTAGGGAGAATAATTGGAGGAGGAGGAGGAGGAAGTGAAGTATGATCTCTTGTTCCTCGATCGAATCGTGGAATATCATCTTCATGTGGAATGCTTGTTCCACGGGATTTGAGAAGACCATAGTTGTCGAACTTTGACATCTACAAAACGGGAGAAAACAAATCCAAGTTAGTTGATTGATTGAGTCCTTAGTAAATCACCCAAATGAAATACTAAGGCTAGGACCCAACACAATATTCTACAACTCGGGAGAGGGATGTCGTAACCCTAATTGCAGAACATTTGAAGGTAAGTGAATGACGATTCACTAATTTCCACCATGAAAAACGAAAAAAAAAAAATTTAAGTTTTAAATCTATAAAAACTCCTAGATCCTTTGAGATTCATTGAACTTTCAATGGCATGTTTAAATCTCGATATGCCCCTCTTGTTTGTGACTGGGATGCCGAGGATCACAAAGCGGGTGTGAATAACCATGCAAACTTACATGGTGCCCTCACATGTTACAGTCACCTATTCGATGTGCTGGTAAACCACACACGCTCCACCGAACTATGACAAACATTGAGTCACCCTTTGCTACCTTTGCTTAGAACCATTTAGTGTGCCGGTAAACCACACACGCTCCACTAACGTCTTCGCAAGGGCACAAAGTGTAATTTCATGGAATTGCATCAATTCACTTTTGCCTAAGTAACTAAGATTGAGAATTTTATGATAACATTTAGTTACTTTTATACTTCATTATACTTATAATGGAAGGTTTCGTCCTATCCTACCCGTTCGGCTAACAACCCTCCACTAGTCAAGAGTTCGGTGGGTAAGAGTGGATACCCATTCAATCGCCATTTTATAGGCAATTTCCTTAAACACCCCTTATAGACCAGCTTCGTGAATGAGACCTACTAACGGTAAGACTGACTTTTACTCATACATATATATAATGTTAGACTTTTAATGTTATATATAGTATAGGGTGTATTTTATACTTTTAAAATATTAGGTGGTCAAATTTAACAATTATACTTTTAATTAAATTAAATTGTAAACCTAAACTTTTATGGATTTATTAAACCTCTTTTAATTATACACCTTAATTAATTAATAAAACCATAAGGGTGTGATTTGAACTTTTCAAAACATTACTAGGGTTTTAGAATTTAACATTCCTAATTAACTTTTAATCAACTTTTAAATTCCAAAACTTGAGGGCAAGTTTTGAAACATTTCAAAACATTAGGGTTTAGAATTTAAATATACATCAAAATTAAACTATTTAATCAAAATTTAAATTCCAAAATTTGAGGGCAAGTTTTGAAACCTTTTTCAAAACATTAGGGTTTCAACTATTTAAATTTCAAAACAACAAAACTTTTGGGTTCAAATTTAAACTATAAAACCTAAAGGGGAAAATATGAAACTTTTCATAACAACAAGGATCAAATAACAAATAATCTAAATTAACATTTAATTACATAATTATCCATATTTGATTTATTTAATGATTTCTTGCAAAACAATTTATCAATTTAGTCAAAATAATTAATCAATTATCTTATAAGGAAACAATTATCTTGTTAATTGATAAATATCTTCAATTAGATCAAGAATATAGTCAAATATATCATAAAATCGGAGATATATTGATCTAACATGATAAGGTAACTATCCATAAGCAAAAACAGCAAGAAATCGCAAAATTATCCCCATCTGACGAGTTGACTCGTCGAGTCAGGCTTGGACTCGTCGAGTCTGCATGGACTCGGCGAGTTCAGCCATGGACTCGGCGAGTCCAGCCTCCAGAATCCAAAAAATCGAATTTTCCAGTTATACAATGCATCAATACAATTGAAACCAAGCTAGGCTCTGATACCACTGATGGGTTTTGGTCATAAGACATCCTATGTGCTCATACAAACTCTAGGTTTCTCTATTGTACATGCAAGTTATCCAAGACTATAAACCCTAATTCTAGCATACAAGTAATCATATTAACATGAGAATAGGTTTATAATGTTACCTTGATTGTTATGTAGCAATAACAATCCCAAATCTCCTTGTATTGACTTTGGAAGGCTTAGAGTCACAAGTGTCACTCCTCTAATGGCTTACAAACACCAAGAGCAAATGGAGAAGGTATAAAGAGAGAGGGGAGGTATTGAATTTGTTTCTAGGACCTCTTGGGAAGGCATAGAAGAATTCATGAGCCTTGGGGTCTTTATATAGGGTTAGGATTAGGGTTTCAGTCCTTATCATTCTCTAGTTACTTGCCCATCAAGCAACCATAAGATAAGCCTTGAAAATCCCTATCTTTTGGACCTTGGACGATTTTAAGGATATCCTTCTCCTTGAATTCGTCCATCCTTTAACAAGGATAACCATTGCCCTATTTTGTAACTATCACATAATTACAATTCAGCCCCTCTAGTTTAATTAATTACACTTGATCACAAAATTAATTCTTAATTAATTATTGACCAATATTAATTAAACAAATATGATTTCTCCTTTAATATATTATTCTTATAACATATTAATAAATCATAATAACCTCTCTCTTTATTTATTTCTCCAATCAAGTTGCTTTGGTGAAGGCAACCCAAAAGGACCATGCACCATCGGGTCAAGTACATACCAAAATAGTTATGGACTTAGACACTAATCCAACAGTTATGTGGGGGATTAGGGTTTAGCTAATGTAACAGGAAGAAGAAGTCATCGGTTTAATCCCGCTCCACTCAAAACTTTGCCCATTTTTACGAGTTCGGTCCCTCCCCTTGGGATCTTTTCAAATAAGCTCTAATATTTACCATTATGCCCCTCCTTTACAAATTGTTCTCAATAAAGTCCCAATAATTCACAAATTAGTGCCTTAGCCTCGAAAAATCTCTTCAATGGAGTCCCATAAGTTACCATATAGCCCCTGCCCTCATAATTATTTACAAAACTAATCCGAAACTGGCACTTTTAACCCCCGACTTCTAAAATTGTAACCTTGCTGTATAATTATTGATTTTAGGGATTTTACACAGTTATTTATTTATTTATTAAATAAACGGGGTGTTACAATAACTCATTAATCTAACAATAAGAAGATAATTAAAGAAATAAGTTTGACCTTTATTGGATAAGTTTGACTTTTACAGGATTGAAATTACGGGTTTTCACAACTGTTTTGTCCTGACATGCCTACGACATGGCCAAGAGGTCTCCACGTCGTGGCGAACGTTGACTTGGTTGACCATTGACTTTTGTTGGCATTTGACCATTGGCTTTTGCCCAGTTCGACTTTGGGTCAAACTTGAAGGACTTGGGTTATTGATTAAGGATTTATTTTTGTTTGGTGTTATTCGGTTCGCACGAGCAATCGATACATGGAGTGAGGGCGTTGTTGTGTTTCGTTGGGTATTTGTTTCAGGTGAGTTTCCTCACTATACTATGTGTTATAGTGTGTATCTTTGTGTGTTCTGATATATGAGTAGTATTATATTGGTTAAAGTACTAGTAGGTTGGTAATCATCTAGTGGAGTGCCCTAAGGGTTGTATGTAGTCACGTAGGATAGTATGAGAACTCTTAGTCTAAGATTTCTTGCATGCTCCTAGTTTGGTTGTGGCTTTAGAGTGGGATCACCTGTCCGATGGTCTATCTCACATCCGGTTACATATAGCTATGCATTCCATGGAGATCTGGCAGTTGTGGCATAGTGTATTGTATGATACATTGTATGTGGTAAGGGTTGTTGGACAGGTAGACTAGTGTATATGGTTACATGTGTTATGTGTATGTTTGTTTGCTTATTTGATCTATATGTCCACATATTGGGTGGTGGGTTAAGGTGGTCATGTTGTGTGCAGTAGGCCAAGATACCCGGGTAGGCCATCAGAATGTTGTAGGCTAGGTGTAGATCAACTATATTGTAACATCCCAAAAATAATAAGTAAAAATTTTCATTTTTAGACCACCAAAAACCATACGATCATTTGTTCAAATCCACTCAATGTATCAAACATCAGAGTAAATCAATAGATATTGTGAAATAAATCTTCGGGGGGATGTTGTGCGATCAAGTCGGACCCTTCCTTTTCAAACCAGAAGTACCTGAAACATTTAAAACATAAAACCGTAAGCACAAAGCTTAGTGAGTTCCCCAAAATACCATATACCATACATAACATCGGGCCCCGCCCATATGACTAATGGGCCCTGCCCACATAACGGGTCCCGGCAACATAACAGTCCCTACCAAAATAACGGGCCCCGCCCAACACACATGCAATAGTTACAAAGACAATATAACATCCAACATAGTATAGTGAGCAAACTCATCTCACCCTCGAATCGGATCAACAACAACTCAAACTGACAAGAATCTGGTGCTACAACCGACCTATCGAAATAATCAAGGTTAACCCTTAGTCTATACTCTAAGCTAGCCATTTGACCAAAATTCAAACAGATCAAAAAGTTAATGGTCAAAGTCTCCACGTCGTGGCTACCCATTGTCCACGTTATGGAAGCTTCACGGTAAAGCAATCGCAACCAGACCGGCCACCACGTCGTGGAAAGCATGCCACCATGTCGTGACAGCTAAATAGAAACAACTTAATGGTTCAAGCTCTTACCCCTTTATCCCAAGAGTTCCAAAGCTCATATCTGAACCTCCTCAAGGCCTTGATGGATAAAGTTTCCAACTTTATCCATTAAGTCATCTCAATACTAAGCTCTTAATGGTTACACTAAATGCATGTACACCAAACTAAGTCATGCAATACCACTTTCCAACCAACACCAAGGTTTAGAAGCTATATAATGTACTCAAAGGCTCTAGAGTTCAATCAAATTCCAAGGAAAAAAAGATTGGGATCAAAAAGCTCATAAAACGACCTAGAACAAGATCTAGAAATGTAATGAGCAAGGTTGAGACTTTATATATCCATAAGGTCCGAAATGAGATGCATATGATGGATCTAAGCTGGAACCAAGCTTACAAACCACAAGATGAACTCCTTCTTCCTTCAAGCTTCATAAAAATGGCTTCACAAACTTAACAGACACATAAATAGGCTAGGGTTTGGGTGGGCGTCGATTTCAAAAGAGGGAGGCTGCCAAATGAGGTAGTCCTAGGAGTTAGTGCCTTTTAAATAGGGTACTAATTCCAGGATCTAGGGTTTTGAACTCTATCGCCACCCATTGTGGCCAATGCCTTGCCATGTCATGGTGATTCGTGAATACACACTTTCTAAACTGGGCTGCCATGTCATGGTCATTCCATCACCACGTCATAGACAAGCCAAAATCCCAAAACTTATTTTTAATGAAATTAATTTCGGAAGAACCATGCCAGAAATACATATAGGCCTTGTGAGGCGGTCCATGCATGTTGTGCATGCATTGTATGTATATTGCGGAGTGTGGTATTTTGGATGAACTCACTAAGCTTTGACTTATAGTTGTTGATTAGATGCTTTTCTGATACCATTGATGATCGTGAGAAGACGAATGTGTAACTGTACACACTCATCAGCAACATTGGATATTCAGTATTTTTTATATATTACTCTGGTTTTTAAACAATTGTATTTTGAACAAATGAGTTTATTAACTAGAGTTTTTATGAAAATGTTGTTTTACCTTAATTATAAAAATAAAAAATTTATTTATAAAAATGATACGTTACATACAATAACTCAAAGTATCATATCTAAACATACATCATTCCAAATATTTACGTACACAAACTTGATTTTATTGTTGCGATGAACCTACTTAATCACCCATCCACAATAAACTCATCATACTAGGTTTAAATATAAAAGTCCAAGAAAATAACTAAATTTATCAAACCGAAGTTCTCTTAAAAAAATTTACAAATTTAAATTTAAATCAAAAGATTAAATGTTAGATCTTTTGTGCAGTTAGCCTTATACATAATTATAAAAAAACCCAAATAAAACATACTTAATAAGTTTATAAAGGTTGGCATGAGTGGTAGTACTAAAGATCAAGAAAGTACTTATCATATAGAAGATTCTCTTAAAAAACCAGTAACGAAAGAAGGAGAACAAGATGACATGGCGCCACATATTCCAACAAAGCTAAACCACGGTATTCTCTTGGTCAGATAGGAGCTGACTCATACACACGTTTTCTTCTACTACCTTTTATGACTTTTGTTTTGTTCCATAACTATTTCCACACCATTTAAAGTTCTGAATACACTTATCGTAATTACAGTTTTCATCCCTATAATATACATATTTCTACATGTTTAGTCTCAATTTTGAAAATTTAAAGAGAGGGATGGCAAACTAGTACCTAATTTGGAATTGTTGACTCATTATTGATAAGTTTGTTGTTGTTTTGCAAATGCTTATATACAAGATTCTTTTTCTGTGACTTTTGAGCTTAACAAATATTTTGTTGATTTGAAAACCTTTTTAATGAATTTAACTTCGGATTTTTTTTGAACAACTAAAAATTTATATATCAAAGGAATCTAACAAGAAATTAGAATAAAAAAACCAAGGAATCAACTAACATTTATTTTGGAAGCTCTACTATTTACCAAATTAAAAGAATTTAAAACTATGAAATCTAAAATAGCGTTTCTACGAATCAGATTGTTATTAAACAAGACCGAATTCCTACGTATCCATAACATCCAAACTGTTGTCAAAATAATCACCTCCAAACATTGTTTTTCCACCACTGTTCTCTGGGCATCATCCACCCAAGAAAGACATTCCGATATAGACCACAACAACGGAAACACCATATTACACCATCGAGCCACCAACTTCAAAACTTCTTCCTCTACTTCACATAGAAAAAACTGATGACATGTTTTAGAAAAAATCGATGGCATGTTGTTTCAGTAACACATTCACACATTGGACACATCAATGAAAATATTCACTAGGTTTTCCAAATCTAAAATTTATATTTTGATATGTATTCAGATTGGAATACTTGGTTGAAGACCAACATATATTTTAGTATTTTGAAATTTATAAGATGATGTAAATAAGATGAAAAATGTATGTAAGCTTATTTACTTTATTGTTGTCTATAATTATTTTTTTGCATCATATTATGTCCGGACAAATTAAAATATTTTTAACTCTTAAGGACATGACCTTTTGGGACTTTCTTCCGCATGATCTTTCTTTAAATGATATTATTTTACAAAATAATACTATGAAACGTTTATTTTCAAAGACTTTTTCAAACATCTCATGAGTTTCTTCTAAAAAGATAAAAAGAAAATATAAGAATGTTTCGGATGAGGGGCACGCGAAGCCAAACCGGATTAACATGGATAACGTTTGTGATAAAAACGGTCGATGCAAGAAATTGAAACCATAATGATGGTACTTGCTTTTTGAAATATACTTGTTTTTTGAAATATGGGCCTGAAATGTGATTTGAAAAATAATAGAGGGATCATTTCTGTAATTTATACACATTTTTATGTGGTCGACGCTCGCTATATTGAAAGAAATTCTTAAAAAAAATCTATTATCCTGAACTTGATATCTTAATCCATTTGGATTATACAAAACCAAAAGTTAAAATCTCCGACCATCCACATTCAACAGCTATAAATAAACCCTTAATTCATCATCTGTTTCCCCTCTCTTCATTTTTCAGTTACTTTCCCTGAAAACCCCTTTCAGTTTTCCCCAAATCTCAATCAAATCCAGAGAAGAAAACCATACCCAAATTCTTTGAGGTTCGTGTTGTTCCTATGGGATCTGGTTTTTCGTCTTTTCTTGTTTTGTCCAGCGCACCCTCTGCTCCGGCGGTGCCGCCGGAAACCAACCTCGGCGATTTGCCGGAGAGTGTGGTGGGTTCTGTTCTTGTACACTTAAACCCACAAGAAATCTGCAGACTCGCCGCCCTTAATCGTGCGTTTCGTGGCGCCTCGTCGGCTGATTTCGTGTGGGAATCGAAATTGCCAGAGAATTATGATTCTATTGTATCCAGAGTATTTGGTGATGGTAATGAATTCCCTTCAAATTTGTGCAAAAGGGATATTTACGCCAGATTATCTCGACCTAATTCCATTGATGGAGGCACAAAGGTAAGGGATCAATACGTTTGTTTGCAATTAGAACTGAATAAACATCAAATTCTAACTCATAATCTTTTCAATCAAATATTTAATCATCTAAATAAAATTCTTTTTTCTTGGTTTATGATCAACAAAATGTTTTGACCTAAAAAGAAGATAACCAGGAGTTATTTTAAATAGAATTCTTTGTGTTGTTGTTTTATGAAATCTGGTACTTAGTATGAAATCTTGAACATGATAGAAGATGTTATATACTTATATGCTTTCTACTGATTTGGGTTTTTGAGGAACAAAGAGTTTCCACTTTTCACATAAAAAGATTCAAAGTTTGATAATTTATTTGAATTTTTGCAGAAAGTTTGGTTACACAAAGGAACAGGAAGACCTTCTCTTTCAATATCATTCAACGGATTATCAATCACCGGCATTGATGATCGCCGATACTGGAGTCGAATTTCCACCGATGAATCCAGGTAAAACATTGCACCCCTTTCATTAAGAACAATTCATGATGGATAAAGTACAAACAACTCTTGCATTACACAAAACTTACACTTCTTTGTTGTTTTCTTGGATTCAGATTCAAATCTGTCGCATATCTGCAACAAATTTGGTGGTTTGAAGTCGACGGAGAGGTTGAGTTCCCATTCCCGGCGGGCACCTACAACCTCTACTTCCGCCTCCAACTCGGGCGGTCAGGCAGGCGGTTCGGGCAGCGGGTGTGTGACTGTGAACAGATTCACGGGTGGGAGAAAAAGCCGGTGAGATTCCAGCTCTCCACTTCCGATGGTCAAAACGCGATGAATGAATGCTATCTGACGTCACCTGGGAATTGGAAGTTTTATCATGTTGGTAGTTTTGTTGTTGCGGAGGATTCCAAGGTTGCAATGAAGGTGAAGTTTTCTATGATGCAGATTGATTGTACACACACTAAAGGTGGACTATGTGTGGATTCTGTGTTCATTTCTCCTAAGTGAATAAAAGTTTTTTTTTTGATTGAGTTGAGAGGTTAGGGCAGTTTTTTTTGATGTTCAAATGACCTATTGTGTAGAGACCAGAGATAGGGTAATGCAATTGTTATGCATATCGACTAGATTTAGGGCAGTTGTAAGATGTAGTTTTTGTTTGTGTAGCATGAAGTTGCTTAAAAGTAACATGACGCTATTAAAAAGTGTAAACTTTCTTAAAAAAACTAACTCGTATTTTCGTAGACTTTTTATTATTATTATTATTATTATTATTTAATTTGTGTTTTTTTTCAAAGTTCTAAAAGTTTTCAAAAA